>NW_027556291.1:56756312-56787908 GCF_003287225.1 Phascolarctos cinereus | reverse complement strand
AAGCATGTACCTCACAGAACAGATTTCGGGAGAAGTGGCTATCCCAACTGCCTTTCATGAAGATGTGTGCTGAGGAGGATGTGTGAAGAGGTAGGGTGCACCAGAGAAGGTGAAAAGGGAGGCTATATCTTTAAGGGGGGTAATCAGGTTTGAGTTATAGACAGTAGATGGAAGGAGTGGGAGAGGAAAACTTTTAGAATAAAGGAAAGGTGGTTGTCGGTGGAAACAGGATTTCACAGGGTGCATTGGAAGGAGTAGGAGAGTTTGTTTGAAACTTTGAGGTTGGAGGGTTGAGGGGAATGGGAATAACTAAGTGATGTAAAACAACATTTATATAATTACCTAAAATTAATAAGACTTATTGTTATATGTATGATATGATAAAGTATGAGAATGTTCACCACTGAGTAGAATGTGTAACTCATCTTCTGATATAAGATTCAAGATCTGTTAGAAGACAAGGTGTAATATGAGATAGGAGGAATGTGGTCAGATTCCTACTGTTGTAGGAAGTCGTTGTAAGTTATCTAAGCTGTGAAGGAAATAAAGAATTCTAAAGAGGCAGAGGTGAAGGGGACATGCATCCCAGCCATGGCTACCTGCTGTTACAAAGGAATGTTAGAGAAGAAATATAGTGTCATGCAAGAAGAAAGAGAAGACAAGAATCTTTGGACCATAAAGTATGTGAGGACAAATAACATCTATGATGAAAAATTGTAATGGTAGAGTGTAGCCTGGTTATGAGTGTCATGAAATGACAAAAACAAAGGTCCATATGTAATCCTATAGGTCATCAGGTATTTCAGAGTTGATTGAACAGAGGATGGCATGAATAAATGCAGGGTGTGGAAAACTCTGGGGATCTGAGCAAACGAAGGATTGCTGACTAGAGAGATATTGTGCAGGTAGGTAAGTCAGAAGGTTGCCTCAATTTACCAGATGAGAAAAGATGAGATTCCTTGAGTCAGAGGGTCAATTTGGTATTTATTAAACATGTACAATATGTTAGGCACTCTGCTATGCACTGGGAATAGAAATAAAAGTAGAGGGGGCAGCTAACTGCTGCAGTGGATAGAGCTCAGGCCTTGGAGTCAGGAGGACCTGAGTTCAAATGTGACCTTAGACACATAACACTTACTAGCTATGTGACTCTGTGCAAGTCACTTAGCCTTGATTGCTTCACCAAAATTTAAATAAATAAAATAAATAAATAAATAAATAAAGAGAAATAAGGTAGAAAAAAAGACACGAAATTGGGAGACAAAAGTGCAAAAAAAGCCAAAAAACCATTGAGAGTTAGGATTGCCATGGCAGAGAAAATCTGGAATGCTGCCTGTACAAGAATGATCCTTGTCTGATTGGGCCCTGCGAGGAGCCAGCCAACCAGATGGAGAGGTTTCAGAAGTGGAAGGTACTTCCAAAGTATGAACTCAAAACCTAGAGTCAAGCTTCAAGATGAAAAGCTGGAGCAAGGGAAAAGAAATTCAGAGTGAGAAGTGGAAACAGGTGGAGAATAAGAGCTATGTTATACTAATGGCAACACTTGGAAACTACCTGGACATAGGAACTGAAAGACAGTAAGAACCATATAGTTAATTCACATCCACATACATTTATTAAGTGTTCACTACACTTCAAGTATTGTTCTAAATATTTATAGTAATAAAAAAGGAGAAGAAGAAGAAGGAGGAGGAGGAGGAGGAAGAAGGAAAAGAAAATGAATGAAAACTGTTCCTGCCTTCAGTGAACTTGCAATTTAATCAGGCAAGAAAATACAGAAAAAGAATTTGTAGTTGGGGTCAGGTACATAATGCAGGGGCATGAAAGAAAAGTCGGAGAAGTGTCAGAGGAGAGCAGCACATAGATAAATGTAATGGTAGAGTGTAGCCTGGTTATGTCTGTCCTTAGTCATCTCTTTAAACGGAGGTTTGGAGGGAAGGTTGTGAGGAAGTGGGAATACCTTTAGTATCATTTGATAGGCAGATGGACAGAAAAGGACATTTATTATTTGCCTTCTAAGGGCCAAGTACTATACTAATGACTGAATCTATAAATATCAGCAAGGAAGTAAATCTCTGCCCTTAATGAGCTTATGTTAAAATAGAGAAAAAGGTCACATGAAGAAGAGCTAGAAGTGGTGGGATAAGGCATGGTTTAAAGGTTGTATAGTCTTTACCTAACTGAGAATAATGAAAAGGTGCATAAAATATTAAGGAATCAGTCTGGAAAAGCCTACAAGTTAACTGTGTATGTTTATTGACAAAATTGCCCCTAAAGAAATAAAGAACAGGTTTAGTAACCAGAAAGACATTCAGTGTTCTTTGTTAGATCATGCCAATATAAGAAAAATATCAATTTTCCCCAGAGTAATTTCCCGGTTGAATTCTGTAGCAATGACACAATCCAAAAGATAATTTACACAACTAGTTAAATAACAACAAAAATGTTTCAGAGAAGACCTACAATATCAATTGAAATGACTACCAAAAAATTTAGGAAAGAAAGGGATTAATCACACATTCAGAATTCAAACTATACTATAAATAAGTAGTCATCAAAAAAAAAAATTGGAATGGTTTAAAAAGCAGAGAAGTGGATGCATGGAACAAACTTAAAGGTGAGAGCCAGTAGCAGTGGAATCTTATATTCGATGTTTGTTGAGTTTGAAAAGATAAATGACTCAGGAATAAAGTCCTCATTTGATAATAACTGTTGGGATAACTAGCAAACAGTCAAGAAGTTAAAATTAGACCAACAGCACACACCATATTGGACCATAATTTGTAAATGAATTTATGAACTTATTAATGACCATATCACAAAAAATCAGGAAAAAAATTTACTTTAATCAGTAACATGTAAAAGATACATTCTTAAGATATTCCGCATATTTGTGGGCTTTGTTTCTCTTATCATACAATTCATAGCCTAGCCAAGATCTTTTCTAGGCATGGATTATCAGTAAGAGAGTGAAATTAAAAATTATTGGGCTAACTGCACCCCTTTCTTGACTCTAATACAAATGGCAATGCTTGAATAACAGCCATCCTTGACACATATAGGGGGCTGAGTGTTACATTAGAGTCACTGTATTACATTTATGGCCTCATCTTGAAGCCAGCTCTTGTCAGTGCCAAGAAGATTGAGTTCTGTGGCAGAAAGAAAGAAAGAAAAAGGGAATATGATTCAATCTGCACTCCAGATCCCTCAGTTCATTATCTGAAGCTGGGTAGCATGCTACATCATGAGTCTTCTAGAACTGTAGTTGCCTATTATGTTGGTGAGAGATTTGAAGTCTTTCAGATTTAATTATCTTTAAAATATTGCTGTTATTGTACAAATTGTTCTTCTAGTTCTCCTTATTCCATTTAACTTAATTTCATATGTCTTCCCATGTTGTTCTGAAACCATCCCCTTTCTCAGTTCTTACTTCACAAGAGCAGTTCATCACATTCATGTATCATAACTTTTTTAGCTTGTCCTCAGTTTATGGGTGTCACCTTATTTTCCAATCTTTGCAACCACAAAATGAGTGTGTATAAACATTTTTTTCTGTATAAAAGTCCTTTTCTTCCTTCTTTGAAGTATTTGAAGAATAAAACTAGTACTGGCATCAATAGGTAAAAGAATGGACTCAGGCTGTAACCCTTTGGGCATAGCTCCAAATAGTTTTACAGAATGTTTGGACCAATGTACAGCTCCGCCATTCTGTCTTAAAAATACGAATGAGGGAGTTTTGCATCTTATGAAAAGGCTACTTTTCATTTCTTGACAAAATGTGATGATTTTTGTTTTTCTTATTATTTATGTGCATAATTATTTTCATAGTTTTCCTAACATTTTACAATCAATGACAAATGTTGGAAGGGGTGTGAAAAATTGAGACACTCAGGCACTGTTGATGGAGTGCTGAATTGATTCAAGCATTATGTAGAGCAATTTGGAACTACTCTAAGTATTATAAAACTATGTATATACACATGACACAGTCATATAACTACAAGGTTTGTATCCCAAAAGAGAGGGGAAAAAATGAAAAGGACCTGTATGCACAAAAATATATATAGCAGCTGTTTTCAGTTGGTAAAGAGCTGGAGATTGAGGGGATGTTCATCAGTTGGGGAATGGCTGAACAAACTGTCATATATGATTGTGATAGAACACTATTGTGCTATAAAAAAATGATGAGCAGATGCTCTCAGAAAAAAATGGAAAGACATATATGACCTGAAGTAAAGTGAAATGAGTAGAAGTGGGAGAATATCATGCACAGTAACAGTAATATGGCAAGATGATGAATTGTGAATCACTCAGCAATATAATGATCCAAGAAAAATCTGAAGAACTTATGATGAAAAATGCTATCCATCGTCAGAGAAAGAAATGATGGACTCTGACTATAGATTGAAGCACACTTTTTAAAGCTTTCTTTTTTTCCGCCTCCTTTCTTTTTTCTTTCTTTGTTTCTTTCATTCATTCTTTCTTTCCTGTTTTGCTTAGGTTTTTTTTGGTCTACTTTTTTTTCAAAACATGACTAATATGGAAATATGTTTTGCATGACTACACATGTATGAACTATATCAAAATGCTTGCATTCTAAATGAAGAGGGCTGGGATGGAGGGAGAGAATTTGGAACTCAAAATTTTTAAAAAGAATTTTAAAAAGTTTTTTACATGAAATTGAGGAAAAATAAAACACATTTTTTTAAAAAAAAGAGTAAGAGACCCCGGAACAGATCAACTACAATCTATAGCTCAAAAAGATTGTTCTCAACAAGATATCTGACAAGATACCATTCACCACCTCTGCTTGTATTGTGGGAAAAAACGTAATCAACTTCATAATAAAAATAAACTTATGCTTGAGACCATAATAATAATAATGAGAAAATCCATAGCTTCATATAAAGAAAAGATTCCAGGCATCTTCTAAATGGGATAGCCAAAGCCTTTACAAGTTTCTTAGTAACATGTGAAAATTTTACAGAAATGACCCATGTATTAGTGCACAAATATATGGCATACAAATGTTAAAATGTACAAATACTTAATCCATCCTTTGTAGACCCATAATGCAATAAAAATGGTCATGAGTTCAGGAATTACAAACAAAAAACCAATAACCAAAAGGAGACTTAATAATGAAACCCTAAAAAGGGAATTTGTCAAAGAAAAATCATAGAAACAACAAAAATTCATATTTAAGAAAATGTTAATGATAATGATGAAACAATATACCAAAACTTCTGAGATACTGTTAAAGTAGTAGAGAGTGGGGGATTCATATCTCTACAATTAGCCACTAAGAAAATAAAAATAGAGAAGAGTAAACAACAGAATTTGCAAGTAAAAAAATTACAAATCCAAAAACTAAACCTAAAATAAGCACAAGGGAATGTATTCAAAATTAGAGGAGAAACAGATAGAGTGGGAAAAAGACCATTGGCAATAAATGAAACCTAAAATTATTTCTTTGAAAAAACAAATAAATTTAAAAAACTATTAACTACACCGATTTTTAAAAAGAAGGGAGGAATTCAAATCAATGAAATAACAAATTAGCAAGCTGAAATCTGAACAAAACTAAAAGAAAAAAATAATTACAACATTATACACAGTTCTATGATAACACAATTGAGAACATAAAAGAAATAGAGGAATAAATTAAAGAACATAAAATCCCTAAACTATCTAAAGGCCAAACTGAACCCTTAAGCAGTAGAAATTCAGAAAACAAAACAGATCTTGCTATAAAGAAACTATCAAAGAAGAACATTTCCAGTCCTAATGGATTCATAGGAGAATTATAACAAGCTTTTAAAGAGCACTGAGTACTAGAGCTTTACCAACCATTCTCCAAAATCAAGAAGGAATGTCCTCTAGCAGAATTCTTGTATGGGGTAAATATAGTCCTAATATCAAAACTTTGAAAAATAAAACACAGAGTACAAAGCTATAGGCCAACATCATTAACAAATATGGACTGAAAAAATTTAAACAATATTCTGCACACACACTACAATTGAACCAAGAAATTAATCATTATAGGTAAAATGGATTTTTCTTAGGGATGCAAAGACAGTCAAATATTAGGAAAACCATCAATGTAATTACCATATTAAAACCAAAAGACCCCAAACCAAATGATTATCTCAATAAATGAAGAAAAAGTCTTTGAGAAATTTTAGCACACTTTTTTGCTAAAAATCCAATCAACATAGAGGACCAGCAAGACGTCTTTAAATATCATAAAAAACATCTGTATGAAAACAAAAAAAAGTATCATATACTATGGGGTTACACTAGATTCTCAAGAAATTCAGTTGTGAAATAAGGATGCCCACTCTTCCCTGTATCAGTTAATAGAGTTCTAAAAATGTTAGAAACAGCAGTGAGATGAGAAAAAGCAATCAAAGGCATAAAGAAAGGTAAAAGAGAATATATGTGATGATGTATTTGAAAAATCTTCAGAAACCAACAAAGATATTGATCAGGACAGGAAAGTTGAAGGTTATAAAATTAACTCTCAAAAATGAATTGTATTTCTGCATAATAATAAAAATATCCAAAAAGTTGTGATAGAAAAGGAAATGTCATTGCAAATAACTTCAAAATGCATAAAATATCTAGTGATTGATCTATCAGAGCAAACAAAGATTTGTGTAGATTCAATTACAAGGGGCTCCTCAAAGAAGTAAAGAAAAACTGAAATAGCAAGATGAATATTCAGGGATCATTACTAGGCCATTCCAACAAGATAAGCATGACAATACTACCAAAGCTAATTTAAACATTTTATGCTATACTAATCAAGTTGCCAAAATGATACTTTATAGAACTTGATAAACCATAACAAAAATCATTCAGAGAACCAAAAGATCTGAAATATCAAATGAAATGATGAAAAGCAATAGGGATGAAAGGGGAACAGCACTTGGAGACCTCCAGCAATATTGTAAGTTAGCAATACTCAAAACCAACTCTTATTGATTAAAAAAAAAAAGAAAGAGCTATCAATCAATGGAATGGACTAGAGAAGAGAGAATCTGAAACAATAGGACTCCATGAACCAGCATCTGATAAAAAGGAAAACATAAATTACCCCAAAATAAACAGCTGGGAAAACCAATACCTTCAAAAGGGAAACATGATCTTCAGATCATATAATTATCACAGCTATTGGTAAGAGATGATATCTTAACCAAACAAGAAATAGAGCCATTTATTTTTTAAAAAATGAAAATTTTCATTACATGAAACTGAAAAGCTTCTGTAGAAATAAAATTAATGTACTTTGGTTAAGACGAAAAGTGGTTAAATGTGAAATAATCTATTTATAAAATTTCTCTAAAAAGGATTTGGTATCCAAGATATAGAAACAACATATGCCAAAGACAACTTAGGTCAGTAGGAATTGTCTGTTGGTCCTCTGTGAGAGAGGAGTGCAGGCCAGCCCGAGTCCCAGCACAGTCTTGGGGTAGTGATGGCAACAGCAGCAGCAGCGACTGCTTCCAGAGCTTTCAGATCACAGAGAGTAAAGGGGTTGAACAATTTGTCAGGAAATTACCAGGGTCTTCTTGCTGACACAGAGACAGGATTCTGTTGCTTTATCCACACTTGGATCTGGGATGCAAGGAATCCTAGCACAAGGAGGAGCACTGACATAGCAAAGCTTGTAGCATCAGTGCAGAAGCAACCCTTCTCACAGTTCCAGGGCATAAAAGAGTTTGTGTCACTCACAGACCAGACAACAGGCCAGGAGAAGAGCAAACGCCTCTTCTTATATCATACCACCTTTGAAAAACTGAAATCTTACAGATCCCTAGAATTATCTCTGAAAACAGCTGCACAAAATCCATGACTCTAAACTAATTCTAGAGCAGCAGAATGCACAGAAATGGAGTGAAACATATTTTCAGCCCAAGACAACCTGGAAGCCCAGTCCTACCTTTACAAAGTCAAGGTATTGGTTCAGGAAATGAGCAAACAACAGAATCTTACTTTGGTGAGAAGGAAGATCAAGGATTTTCAAAATCAGGTAACAGAAGCAGAGGAAAAACTGGGAAGAGAAATGAGAGCGATGCAAGAAAATCATGAAAAACAAGTCAATAGCTTACTAAAGGAGACCCAAAAAATACTGAGAAAATAACACCTTAAAAAATAAACTAACTCAAATGGCAAAATACATCCAAAATGAGAATGAGGAGAACAATGCCTTAAAAATAGAATTGGCCCAATAGAAAAGGAAACCCAAAAGCTTACTAAAGAAAATAATTCCTTAAAAATTTGAATGGGGGGGCAGATAGGTGGCACAGTTTATCTACCAGCTCTGAAGTCTGGAGGACCTGAGTTCAAATCCGGAAACAGAACAAACACATGACATTTACTAGCTGTGTGACCCTGGTAAAGTCACTTAGCCCCAGCTGCCTAAAAAAAAAAATAGAATGGAACAAAAATGAAAGTAATGACTCTATGAGAAATCAAGAAATTATGAAACAAAAACAACAGAATGAAAAAATAGAAGACAATGTGAAATATATCATTGGAAAAACAACTGCGCTGAAAAATAAACCCAGGAGAAATAATTTAAAAAGTATTGGACTATCTGAAAACCATGATCAAAAAAAGAGCCGAAACATCACCCTTCAAGAAATTTTCAAGGAAAACTGCCCTGGCATTGTAAAACCAGAGGGTAAAATAGAAATTGAAAGAATCTACCAATCACCTCCTGAAAGTGATTCCAAAAGGAAAACTTCCAGGAATATTATAGCCAAATTCCAGAGTTCCCAGTTCAAGGAGAAAATATTGCAAGCAGCCAGAAACAATTTAAGTATTGTGGAAACACAATGAGGATAACACAAGATTTAGCAGATTCCACATTAATGGATCAGAGGGCTTGGAATATGATATTCCAGAGGTCAAAGGAGCTAGGATTAAAACCAAAAATCGTGTTCTTCGATGAGGACAAAGTCTACGGTCCATGAAGATTCCTTGCCTTAGAATGCCACTGCTAAGCACAGGTCCTTGCCTGGGTCTATGGTATTGCCCTAAGTAGCCCTGAATACCAAGTAGCACACCTTCCAGAGGGACCATGATACTTCCATCTGCACAAGGTCAAGAGGCACTTGATTTTTTTTAAGAAATTTTTTGGAGTTTACAATATGGGGTTTCTGTGAAGAGCTGACAATTCATTTTTCTTTTTTTGTTTTAATTTGGCAATTGGGCTCATATAGGTATGGCCACTTTTAATCTCTGATTTCATGAAATATAGTATCTATCCTTTTTTGTATTTAAGGTTTTATTGGAGTACACTGAGCCTTCAGTTACTTCTCCTTGACATATCTTCCAGGTTGTTTGTTTCAGAGAAGAGATAGCTTATATTTTAAGATCTATTCCTGTCACTTGATTTTTTTCTATGTCTCAGCTCTCTTATGGAGACAGTTATCTCGTTTGCCCATGGACTCCTCCAGCACTGGAAGAATCCTATCTATTCTCTGGCCTACTGTGTTCATTTCCAGCTTTGTGACACTGGGAGAGGGTCTTTAGCTTTCCTTGCCCCTCTTTTCTCTCCTCCCAAATGAGAAGGATAAGAGCACTCACCTTAGTGGTTTGCAGTGAGGATAAAAGGAGGTAATAATGATCAAGGGCTTTTCCCTTTTAAGGCACTTAATAAATGCCAGCTAGTTTCTAAATTCTGAGGGCCCCTCAATCTTCTCCACATACTATGTTTTTCTAGCCTCTCTTCTTTATAACCTTCTATGTTGTAAAGGCTCTCCTAGCACTGATATAGCCCTTCTTCTAAATGGCCTACCAGGCCTAAAGCTTTGTTCTCTGTGTCATCTCCCAAACTAGACATTCTATATTCCAAGCTCTCTAGTAGCGTTAATATTCTATGTTCTAGGAACTCACCCTAATCTGACATTCTGGGCTTTTGGTTCTTTTAAGAATTTTAAAATAATTTTTATTTTAATTCACTACATTTAGCATAACAATTCCACAATTTAAACAGAGAAAGATGATTCCTTTCAAATGCTGTCAATTTAAAAACTATTTTTTTTGTGGGGGGGCTAGGAAATGGGGTTAAGTGACTTGTCCACTGTCACACAGCTAGTTAGTGTCAATTGTCAGAGGTAGTATTTGAATTCAGGTCTTCCTGACTCTAGGGCCAGTCCTCAATCCACTGTACCACCTAGCTGCCCCTTGAAACTCAACTTTTTAAAAAGATTATACATTCATTGCCCATTATAATAACATCAATACTTGTCTCACCTGACGGCGGTACTACATGGAATTATGTCTTTGATCGTCATTTTACTTTTATCCATATGAACTGCTTTGTTTTCATGCTCTGTCTTTGTCTTTATGTTGCAAGATCTAAGCTGTAATTTAAAATAATTTAAAATAATAAGAAAAGGCTCGTAACACTCTGTTACTGGCTAAGAAATCGAGTGGTCGATCAGTGGAATAAATTAGCTACAAATTATATTATAGTAAATGACCATAGTAATCTACTGTATGATAAACACAAAGATTCAAGTTTATGGAAAAAAAATTCATTATTTGACAAATACTGCTAGGAAAATATAGAACAACATCTCACATCACGTACCAGAAAAAGTCTAAATAGGTACATGATTTACACACAAAGGGCGATGCCATAAGAAAATTAGAAAGCATGGAATAGTTTATCTGTCAAATTTGTGGATAAGGGAAAAATTCAGGACCAAGGAAGAAAAGGAGCGTATTAAAAATATAAAATAGATTATTTTAATTATATAAAGTTGAAAGGTCTTCCCACTAACAAAACCAATGCAACCAAAAGTAAAAGGAAAGCAGAAAAAGAGAAAAGTTTTGCAACAACTATCTCCAGTAAAGGCCTCATTTGTCAAATATAGAGAACTTAGTCAAATTTATAAGAATACAAGTCATTCCTCACTTGATAAATGGTCAAAGGATGGGAACAGCAGTTTTTAGACAAAGAAATCAAAGCTATCTATAATCCTATACAAATGCCCTAAGTCATTATTGATTAGAGAAATGCAAATTCAAAGAACCTAAAGTCTCTCAGATTGGCTAATATGGCAAAAAAAGAAAATGTTGGGTGTTGGAGATGATGTGGGAAAAGTGGAACACTAATAATGCATTGTTGATGAATCTGTGAACTGAAGAAACCATTCTAGAGAACAATTTGGAACTATGCTTATAGGGGTATAAAATCATGCATGCTCTTTGATTCAGCAATACCACTGCTAGAACTGCATCCCAAAGACATTTAAAAAAGGGGAGAGGAAAAGACCTATTTGTACAAAAGTATCCATAGCAGCTCTTTTTGTAGTGGCTAAGAGCTGGAAATCAAAGAGATGCTCATTAATCTGGGAATGGCTGAAGAAGCTGTGGTATAGGATTGTAATGGAATATTAGTGTGCTATAAGAAATGACAAGCAGAATGATTTCAGAAAAAAAACTGGAAAGACTTACATGACACCTGCATAGTTTACAGAAGAAAACCAGGAGAACACTATACCCAGTAACAGAAATATCGTTTGATGAAGAAATGTGAATGACAGCTATGCTCGGCAATGCAATGATCCAAGACAATCCTAAAGGATTAATGGTGAAACATACTATCCACCTCCAGAGGAAGAACTGATCTTTTGTTTAATACAGACAAAAGCATAATATTTTTCATTTTCTTTCTTTCTTTCTTTTTCATTTATTAGAATCTTCCACAAAAGTACTAAAATGGAAATGTTTTGTATAACTGCACATGCATAGCCTATATCTGATTGCTCATTGTCTCAGGGAGGTAGGAGGGGAGGGACAGAGGAAGGGATAGAATTTGGAACTCAAAACTTTAAACAAAAATTTAAATATATACATAATTTGTATGTATTTACTCAAAATATATACATATGTATATCCTCAAAACAAAATTCATGGAATGGGGAAAAATTCTATGCATTAAGTAAATAAAAGAAGAAAGAAACCAAAATTTCTAATCACCCTGACAAAGCAAAAACAAACATTACAAAAATTAAAAAGATAAACAAGATCTGAATTTTTGGAAGGGAATCATAGACCACAAACAAAATTCTTCGATAAATACATAAGTTCCAAATATGTTTGCAGTGAAATTTATAAGTTAACATTAACTGAGCTAGAAGAAGACACTAAAAATAATGTAATGGTGACAGGAGAGGTTTATATCCCTCTCCCAGTTTTTATAAGTCCAGATGAAAGGTACACAAAAGAGAAAATAGGGAAGTGAAAAAATTACTGGAGAGAGTAGAGTTAAAAAAAACACACTTGTGCTGCCTTTCAAATGGTACTACAAAGTCATGTACAGATTTCCCAGAACTAATGGAACTTAAAAAAAAAAAACTGATGATGTATTATGGGACAGAGATACTACAAACAAATATTAAAAGCAGAAATAGCGAATACATCCTATACAAGTGATAATAAAATAAAAATAGTTACTGGTGCAGAAAGCACATAAAAAAACCCAGAAACACAAAAGTCACTTAACAATGAAATCCGAAATACTCAAGAAGTTAAAGAACAAATCATAGAAACAATAGGAATTGGACTTTCAGGTAAAATATTCAAGAAGATGGGGAACTAGACATTTTCTGATCACCTTGAACTCTGATACACCTCTAAAACAAAAATAATTCACCAAAGATAAATTAACATCAGCTGTCTCCATTATTTAGGACATAAAGAATCCAAAAGAAGGTAGAAGAAAACAAAAACACATCTCTGAGCTGACTTCCCTAGCATGCTCACACAGCACCCCTCATTTTTACACTGTTTGGAGTGAGGCTACATTTAACTGAACCAAAAGTACAGTTGCAGGATCCAAGACAAAAATTCAGTATATGAAATAATGGCTATAGGATGTCTTCAGGGAAGAACAGTACTTCTGGTGTGAGGGCTACCAAGATCTTTTCAGGGATGCTTCCCACCTCTGATGTCTACCTGATCCACCCAACTCTCACCTGTGACTCCAAGAAGCTGTAGCACACACAGTGGCCACACTGTGGTAAACCACTTGGGGAGATGGGCTAAACCAGGTTGAGGGTAACTGAGGGCATCTCAAACTTCTAGGTAAGTTTGGGAGGTGTCTACCCCAAGCATATGATGAATTCCCCTTTTGGAATGGGCAAATGAGAACAATTTGTTCCAATAGCCATGAAGGGAGCTGAAGCAGGCACTGTAGAGTGCTAAGAGCTTGGTTAGACATTGAAGATGCCAAGGTCATCCACTGCATCTCAAGCTATCACCAGTCTTCTCTACTCTGTATCACCACAGCACTGTGACAATTCTGGAAGAGGGAGTGAAGCCAATGATTTCATGCAATTCTGCCATATGCTATGGGGATACACAACAATCTTTCTCACAAAATTCACTTGCAAAGAAAGGATGCCCACTCTTTTCCCTATTATTTGTCAGAGTTCTAGAAATGCCTGCAAAATCGATAAGATGAGAGAAAGCAATCAAAGGCATAAACACAGGAAAAGGGAAGATAAAAACTTTCCCAATTGTGTTGATAATATAATGATATACTTGGAAAATCTTAGGAAACTAATAAAGATAATATAAAAGACAGGAAAGTCAAAAATTCCAAAATTGATTCTCAAAGATTTACACATATTTTGCAAAGAGTAATAAAATATCAAAAAAGTTGTAATAGAAAATGAAATCCTATTGCAAATAACTACAAAATTTATAAAATATCTATAGAGATCAATCTGTCAGAGTAAATAAATATTTGCATAGGTTCAGTTACACGGGACTCCTTAAAGAAATAAAGAAAAACTAAAATAGCCAGAAGAATATTCAATGCCCATTAATAGGGCATTGCAATATAATAAAAATGACAACATTACCAAAGGTAATTTAAAGTTTTTATGCTATACTAATCAAGTTGCCAAGAGAACAAATTAAAGAATTTGATGAAATAACAAAAATCATTTAGAGAACTCAAAAAGGATTTTGAAAATCAAGTAAGTGAGGTGGAGGAAAAATTTGGAAGAGAAATGAGAGTGATGCAGGAAAATCATGAGAAATGAATCAAAAGCTTGTAAAAAGGAGACACACAGAGAAAATACTGAAAAAATAACAGCTTGAAAAATAAACCAGGCCAACTGGTAAAAGAGGTCCAAAAAGCCAATGAGGAGAAGAATGCCTCAAAAAGCAGAATTAACCAAATGGAAAAGGAGGTGCAAAACCTCACTGAAGAAACTAATTCCTTAAAATTTAGAATGCGCAAATGGAAGCTAATGACATTAGGAGAAATCAAGAAACAATAAAACAAAACCAAAAGAATGAAAAGTAGAAGATAGTGTGACCTACGTGACTGGAAAAACACCTAACTTGGAAAAAAAGATCCAGGAGAAATAACTTAAAAGTTATTTTCCTATCTGCAAGCCACGATAAAAAAAGAGTCTAGACATCATCTTTCAAGAAATTATCAAGCATCCAAGGTGATTCAAAAGCAAATGATGGAAAATGTTATCCATATGCAGAGAAAGAAATGTGGAATCTGAAAGCAGATTGAAAGGTACTATTTTCTCTTTTTTGTTTTTGTTTTCTTTTTCATGTTTTTTTTTGTCTTCTGATCTGATTCTTTTTTCAAAATATGAGTAATGTGTAAATATCTTTGATACGATTGTACATTATAGCCTATATAAGACTGTATGCCATCTTGAAAATGGGAGAGAAGGGAAGGAGAAATTTAGAACTCAAAATCTTATAAAAGTGAATGTTGAAAAATTTAAATTAATTAATAAATTGAGAAAAAAAGTTATCATGGTAAACTGCCCTGATATTTTAGAACCAGAGGGTAAAATAGAAATGGAAATAATTCACTGATCACCTCCTGAAAGAGATCCCAAAATGAAAACTGCCAGGAATATTATAGCCAAATTCCAGAGCTCCAAATGAAAGGAGAAAATATTGTCAGCAGCCAGAAGCAATTCAATATTGTGGAGCTACCGTCAGGATAACATATTTAATGGCTTCCACTTGAAAGGATCAGGGGACTTAGTATATTATATTCCAGAGGGCAAAGGAGCTAGGATTACAACCAAGAATCACCTACCCAGACAAACTGAGTATAATTCTTCAGGAGAAAAATGAACATTCAGTGAGATAGAGGTCATTCAAGCATTCTTTTGACCACCACCTCCCTAAATCTGCCCTCCCTTCTATCAGCCCCCTCCCTTTTCTTTCCCCTTTCCCTCCTACTGCCTATAGGGCAAGTTAAAATTTTACATCTGAGTATGTTATTCCCTCCTTCAGCCAAATCCAATGAGAGTAAAGTTCAAACAATGCTCATCTTCCTCCCTTCTTTCCTTCTACTATAATATGACTTTGTGCCTCTTCATGTGAAGTAATTTACCCTTTTTGCTTCCTCCTTGTATGTTCTCCCATTACAATTCCTTTTCACCACTTCATTAGGTATTCCTTTTTTTTAATCATCACATCAAATTCAACATAATCCCACTTTCTCTGGCTATGTATATTCCTTTTAAATGTCATAAAAGAGATATTGTCCTCAAGAGTTATAAGTATCATTTTCCCATGTGGGGATGTAAACAGTTTCACCTTATTGAATAACATGTTTTTCCCCTTTCCTGTTTACCTTTTTATGCCTCTATCCAGTCTTATATTTGAAGATCAAATTTTCCATTGAGCTCTGGTCTTTTCATCTGGAAAGTCTGGAAGTCCCCTATTTCATTAAACGTCCATCTCCTCCCTGAAAAATTATACTCAACTTTGCTGGGTAGGCGATTCTTGGTTGTAATCCAAGCTCCTTTTCCTTAAAGAATATCATATTCCAAGTCCTCTGAGCTTTCAATATAGAAGCTACAATGTCCTGTGTAAATCTGACCGTGGTTCCATGATATTTGATTTGTTTCTTCCTGGCTGCTTGCAGGATTTTCTCCTAGACTGATAATTCTAGACTTTGGCTACAATATTGCTTAGCTTTTTAAATTAGGGATCTCTTTCAGGAGGTGATTGGTAGATTCTTTTGATGACCATTTTACCCTCTGGTTCTAGGCCTCAGGCCAGTTTTCCTTGATGATCTCCTGAAAGATGCTTTCCAGGCTCTTTCCTCCCTCTTTCCTCCCTTCCTGTTCTAGTCCCCTTCACCCACAGCAAGAGATACTTTTTCTATTAATCCCCCTAGCCTCCAGAGTTAGAGGACTGTGTATATAATCTTTCTGCTGACTCCACTACTTCAGGATTTTTCTTGGGGCAATATTCTCTGGGTTTTTCAAGGTCAATAAGAGAGGGTAAGAGCTACTTACTGCTAATTCCACCATCTTGGCTCCTGAAAGTCAAAATAGGGAACTTTCAAACATTCAGACTGTTTGCTAATAGCTCCAAGAGCAGTGCTACTGCCACTGTAGCCGCTACTATTCCTGATTCAGTCACCCCCAAAGCCTGTTTTTGGTCTTCTCATGTTGAGGCTATATTGCAGGCCCTGCAGCCCTGTACTGGACTGTGATTCTCTCTCATCCAGTTCTGACAATCCTCTCCCACTGACCTTCTAACTTGTCTCTGGAGTCTGTGGGCTGAGAAGACTGGAAAATGCTACTGCTGTTTATGATCCAGTACCCCAGAGCAGCTTTGCTTAGGCCAGGTCCACACTGCGTCCTCCTCATTGGACACTCTATTCACAAGCTGGTGGAATAGACCTTTCCTGCAGACCTTCCAGGTTGTCTTGGGCTGGAAATCTGCCTCATGCTGTCTCTTTGTGGGTTCCACCACTTTAGAATTTGTTCAGAGTCACTTTCCAGAGGTATTTGGAGAGATTTGGGGGAAAGCTCAGGCGATTCTCTCTACTTTTCCTCTGCCATCTTGGCTCCCTCAAGTATTCTTGATGAAAACAGCAGAGCTGAATAAATAATTTGACTTTCAAATACAGCACTGAAGAGAAGCATAAAAAAGAGTAAACAAATACAAAAGGGAAAATGTAGGGAATTTAATAAAATTAAAATTATGAGGAAAGATCATATTTGTAACTCATAAGTTCTTTCTTACTATTAGGATAGTTAGAGGGAGCATACGTAGGAAGAGGGCACAGGTGTGAGTTGAATATGAAGGCATGATATTAAAAAAAGAAAATTAAGGAGTGAAAAAGGAATTTACTGGAAAAAATGAGAAAGGGAGAGGTAGAATAAGGTAAATTATTTCAGAGAAAAGAGGGAAGAAATAGCTTTGACACTGGAGGTGAAGAGCAGGGAGATGAGGGAGAGTGAGTAAATGTTACTCTCAACAGAATTGGCTCAAATACAGAATAAGACATACACTCAATTGGGTATAGAAATCTATTTCAACCCACAGAAAAGTAGGAGGGGAAGAGGGTGAGGGGGAGTGATAGAAAGGAGGTAACATTGGAGTAGGGGTAGTCAGAAGCAAAACACTTTTGAGGAGGGACAGGGTGTAAGGAGAGAGAAAATAAAATAAATGTGGGGATAAGATAGAGGGAAATACAGTTAGCAGTAGTAACTGTGAAAAAGATATTTTGAAGCAAGTTTCTCTGATGAAGGCTTCATTTCTCATCATATGGAGAGTTGAGTCAAATTTATAAAAATAAGATCCATTCCCCAATTGATAAATGATCCAGAGATATGATAAATTTTCAGATGAAGTAATCAAAGCTATCTATATCCATTTGGAAAAAAATAATTTAACTTACTATTGAATGGAGAAATGCAATGTAAAACATACCTATTGGATTGGATAATAGGACAGAAAAGGTAAATAACAAATATTGGAGGTGAGGTGGAAAACATGGGACATTAATGCATTGTTGGTGAAGCTGTGAAGTGATTTAACCATTCTGAAGAACAATCTGGAATTATTCCCAAAGGGCTAAAAAGCCATGCATCCTCTTTGAACTAGCAATACCACTACTAGGTTTGTTTCTCAAAAGGGATAAAAAAAAAAACAAAGTGGAGAAGCAGCTATACATACAAAAATATTTACAGCAGCTCTTCTTTTGTGGGCAAATAATTAGAAGTTGAGGGGACACCCATCAATTGGGGAATGGCTGAAGAGGTTGTGGTATGCGATTATGAAAGAATGCTGTACTATAAGAAATGATGAGCAGAATGTTCTCAGAGAAATGTGGAAAGATTTACATTCACTGATGCAAAGTGAAATGTACTGTGTACAAAGTTGCAATAATATTGTAAGATGATCAGGTGTGAATGACTTAGCTACTCTCTGCAATACAAGGATCCAAGACATCTCTGAAACACATGATGAAAAATGCTATCCATTCCCACGGAAAGAATGGATGGTTTCTGAATACAGATTGAAGCACAGTCTGTTTGATACTTTATTTTCTTGTGGTTTTTTTTGTCTATGTTTTCTTTCACAATAAGACTACCATCAATATGTTTTGCATGACAACACTTGTATAACCTATGAAGAATTGTTTGCTTTCTCAATGAGGATCAGGTGGGGAGGAAGGAAGGGAGAGAATTTGGAATTCAAAGTTTAAAAACTAATGTTAAAATTATTTCACATGCAACTGGTGAAAAATAAAATACTAAACAAAAACAAACAATCATTTAGAAAACCAAAAGATGTAAAACATCCAATGAAATAATTCACAGAAATATGGATAAAGGAGAAATAGTACTTAGAGACTTCCAACTATATTGTACTGTAGCAATAATGAAAACTATCTTGACCAGCTACGCCCAAAGGGTGTACAAATGTGCACACCATTTGTTATTTGTTGAAATATGGTATCAAGGAGTTTTGCATTTCAGGTTTTATAGCATTATCATGAGTCTTAAGTCACCTCTCTATGATGATCTATTTCTGTCTTTTCCTTTTTTTCTAATATGTCTTTGCTGTCTCACGGAGACATCTCTCTCTGATCTTAGCTAATTTTCAATAAGTTTTTCATGTGACCAAGTTTTCACCATTACTGTACTAAGCTGTTTGTTCACTATCAGATACCTTCTTCCAGAGAAGTCAGTTTCTTTCCCATTCTGTTCTTAGAAAATGAAGATTTCTTAAGTTTTGTTTATTAACTTCAAGAAATTCAATTAGAGGTTATGGAAAAGCCATGATTTTATTTGAGACTCGCTCCAAAGCTACTTATAATTTTTCTTGAAAGAGAAATATTTCTGGCTGGGGACTGAGGAAGAAGGTTTGCAAGATGTTGGGGGTGAACATAGAGTCTCAGTAAGATCAGCTGGAGTATAGTGACATGAGAAATGGGGGCAGGGTCTCTTGTACTCTGGAATTTGTGTAGAGGGGAGTGCGTGTGGCTAGGTGGTTCTTCTGGGGACCCTGTCCCACTATGCTGCTACCAGCTACCAAAGTCTTGTCTGAATTTATGGGCTCTAGAAATCAAAACTCCTAGAGCTTCAAGAGACCTAATGACATGCGATGTCAGAGCTGGAAGGGTTTTGGAACATTTTATGTCAAAAAATCTGTAGATCACAGAATGTTAGACTGGGAGGAATCTCAAAGTTGAGTTCTACTGATTATCTTACCTACTTAAATTAATTACCTGTTTTAGGAAGAATACTACTTAATAGAATCAAAAAACCATCACCAATTGTGAACGAGGATCTCACAGCTTTTTTAATTCAATTGTGGTTTTCATGTTTTCTACCTCTTTTCTTCCCTTTCCCAGATATTACATATACCTCTCTGCAACCACTGAAAAATAAAGAATAATAAAATCCTTAGAAACATGTACAATAAGCAAAATAAGTTCCTGAATTGGCCATGTGCACAAAAAATATACCTCAAACTGCACTCTGAATTTATCATCATTCTTTCCCTGGAAGTAGGCAGTGTGATTCATCTTGAGTCCTCCACGAACTATGGTGGTTCATTCCTTTTTTAAAAAATTTTATTTATTTTGATTTATTAACAATCACGTCCATATGCTTTTGAGTTGAAAATTTTCTTCCCCCTTCCTCTCCCCCATGCTCCCCATGACGGTGCACAATCTGATCTAGCCTTTACATTTACATTCCTATTAAATATATTTTCACATTAGTGAAGTTGTAAGTAAAAATTAAAACCAATAGGAGGAACCATCAGAAAGATGAAACGAAACTCAACAGAAGGTAAAAACAAGTGAAAGCGATTGGACCTCCATAGTTCTTTCTTTGGATGTAGACAGCATTTTCCATCCCGAGGCCTCTGGAGATGTCTTAGATCCTTGAAATGCTGAGAAGGGTTCACTTTAACAATATTAGTCATCGTATAACGTGGCTGTTATTGAGTACAAAGTCCTCTTGGTTCTGCTCACTTCGCTCAGCATCTGACCAGATAAGCCTTTCCAGGTTTTTCTGCAGTCAGCCTGTTCATCATTTCTTAAAGCACAATAGTATTCCATTACATTCATATACCACAACTTGCTCAGCCATTCCCCAATTGATGGGCATCCTCTCAATTTCCAATTCTTTGCCACCACTAAAAGAGCTGCTATGAATATTTTTGTACATGTGGGCCCTTTTCCCATTTGTTTGATCTCTTTGGGATATAGCCCTAGAAGTGCTATTGCTGGATCAAAGGGTATGCACATTTTTGTAGCCCTTTGGGCATAGTTCCAAATTGTTCTCCAAAATGGTTGGATCATTTCACAACTCCACCAACAATGTATTAGTGTTCCAATTTTCCCACATCTTCTCCAACATTTATCATTTTCCTGTTTTGTCATGTTGGCCAAACTGATAGGTGTGATGTGGTACCTCAGAGTTGTTTTGATTTGCATTTCTCTAATCAATAACGATTTAGAGCATTTTTTCATATGACTATAGATGGCTTTCATTTCTTCATCTGAGAACTGTCTGTTCATATCCTTTGACCATTTATCAATTGGGGAATGCCTTGTGATCTTATAAATTTGTCTTAATTCTCTATATATTTTAGAAATGAGGCCCTTATTAGAGAGACTGGTTGTAAAAATTCTTTCCCAATTTTCTACCTTCCTTCTAATCTTAGTTGCATTGGTTTGTTTGTGCAAAAACTTTTCAATTTAATGTAATCAAACTTATCCATTTTGCTTTTCATAATGTTCTCTATCTCCTGTTTGGTCATGAATTCTTCTGTTCTCCATAGATCTGATAGGTAAACTATTCCTTGTTCTCCCACTTGACTTATGGTATCAGCCTTTATATCTAAGTCCTGAACCCATTTTGACTTTATTTTCATATATGGTGTGAGATTTGGGACTATGTCTAGTTTCTGCCATACTCTTTTCCAGTTTTCCCAGCAATTTTTTTTCAAAGACTGTGTGTTCTTATCCCAGAAGCTGGGGTCTTGGGGTTTCTCAAATAATAGATGACTATAGTCATTGACTACTGTGTCTTGCATATTTACCCTATTCCACTGATCCACCTCCCTATTTCTTAGCCAGTACCAAGCAGTTTTCATGACTGCTTCTTCATCATACAATTTAAGATCTGGAACTGCTAGGCCACCGTCCCCTGCATTTCTTTTCAATAGTTCCTTTGATATTCTGGACCTTTTGTTTTTCCAAATGAATCTTGTTATTATTTTTTCTAACTCTATAAAATAATTTCTTGGTAGTTTGATTGGTATGGCACTGAATAAGTAAATCAGCTTGGGTAGGATTGTCATTTTTATTATATTAGCTCGGCTACCCATGTTTTTCCAATTATTTAGATCTGATGTTATTGATGTGAAAAGTGTTTTGTAATTGTGTTCATAGAGTTCCTGGGTTTGTTTCAGGAGTTAGACTCCTGAATATTTTATAATGTCTACAGTAAGTTTAAATGGGATTTCTCTTTCTATCTCTTGCTGTTGGGCTTTGTTGGTAATATATAGAAATGCTGATGATTTATGTGGGTTTATTTTATAGCCTGCAACTTTGCTAAAGTTGTTTATTATTTCATGTAGTTTTTACTTGATTCTCTAGGATTCTCTAAGTATCATCATGTCATCTGCAAAGAGTGATAGCTTTGTTTCTTCTTTGCCTGTTCTAATGCCTTCAATTTCTTTTTCTTCTCTATTGCTAAAGCTAAGTTTCCAGTACAATATTGAATAACAGTGGTGATAATGGACATCCTTGTTTCACCCCTATCTTATTGGAAATGCTTCTAGCCTGTCCCCATTACATATAATGCTTGCTGAAGGTTTTAGATAATGCTATTTATTATTTTAAGGAAGACTCCATTTATACCTATGCTTTCTAGTGTTTTTAATAGGAATGGGTGTTGTATTTTATCAAAAGCTTTTTCTGCATCTATTGAGATGATCATGTGGTTTCTGTTGGTTTTGGTGTTGATATGCTCAATGATGCTGATAGTTTTCCTAATATTGAACCAACCCTGCATTCCTGGTATAAATCCTACCTGGTCATAGTGTATTATTCTTGTGATAAGTTGCTGCAATCTATTGCTAGTATTTTGTTTAAAATTTTTGCATCTATATTCATTAGAGAAATTGTCTATAATTTTCTTTCTATTTTGACTCTTCCTGGTTTAGGTATCAACACCATATTTGTATAAAAGAATTTGGTAAGACTCCTTCTTCACCTATTTTCCCAAATAGTCTATATAGTTTGGAATTAATTGTTCTTTAAATTTTGATAGAATTCACATGTAAATCCATCTGCCCTGGAGATTTTTTCCTAGGGAGTTCATCAATGGCTTGTTCAATTTCTTTTTCTGAGATGGGTTATTTAAGTATTTTACTTCCTCTTCGGTTAATCTGGGCAATTTTATTTTTGTAAATATGTATCCATTTCACTAAGATTGTCAAATTTGTTGGCATATACTAATTGTTTTAATTTCCTCTTTTGGTGGTAGCTTCTCCCTTTTCATTCTTGATACTAGTAATTTGGTTTTCTTCTTTTTTTTAATTAAATTACCAAAGGTTTTCTATTTTTTTTTTTCATAAAACCAGCTCTTAGTTTTATTTATTAGTTCAATAGTTTTCTTAATTTCAATTTTCTTAATTTTTCCTTCGGTTTTTCTAAATTGGTGTTTAGTGGAGGATTTTTGAGTTGTTCATTTTCCAGTTTTTTTAGTTGTATGCCCAATTCATTAATCTCTTTTTTCTATTTTATTTATGTAAGCATTTGGAGATATAAAACTTCCCCTAAGAACTGCTTTTGCTGCATCCATAAGTTTTGGTATGTTGTCTCATTATTCATTCTCTTGAATGAAATTATTGATTGTTTCTATGATTTGTTGTTTGACCCAATCATTTTTTAGGATTATTATTTAGTTTCCAATTATTTTTTAGTCTATCTTTCCATGGTCTTTTATTACATATAATTTTTATTGCATCATGATCTGAAAAGGACGCATTTAATATTTCTGCCTTTCTGCATTGGATTTTGAGGTTTTTATGCCCTAGTACATGGTCAGTTTTTGTGTATGTGCCACGTACTGTCGAAAAAAAAGTACATTTCTTTCTATCCCCATTCAGTTTTCTCCAGAGGTCTATCATACCTAACTTTTCTAATGTTCTATTCACCTCCTTAACTTCTTTCTTGTTTATTTTGTGGTGATTTATCTAGTGCAGAGAGGGGGGTTCAGGTCCCCCACTAGTATAGTTTTGCTGTCTATTTCTTCCTGTAACTCCCTGAACTTCTCCTGTAAGAATTTGGATGCTATACCATTTGTGCATATATGTTTAGTAATGATATTACTTCATTGTCTATGGTGCCTTTTAGCAGGATGTAGTTTCCTTCCTTATCTCTTTTGATTAGATCTATTTTTGCTTTTGCTTTGTCTGAGATCAGGATTGCTACCCTGCTTTTTTTACTTCAGCTGACGCATAATATATTCTGCTCCAGCCTTTTACCTTTACCCTGTATGTGTCACTCTTTTTCAAATGTGTTTCCTGTAAACAACATATTGTAGGATTATGGTTTTTAATCCATTCTGCAATCATTTCTTTTATGGGAGAGTTCATCCCATTCACATTCACAGTTATGATTACTATCTGTGTCTTTTTCTCCATCCTTTCCCCCATTTATGCTTTTCTTCTCCTTTTTCCTTTCCTCCTTCACTAGTGTTTTGCTTTTGACCACTCCCTTCAGTCCCTCCTTTTATTATCCCTTTCCCTTTTCTTCCCCTTTACCTTACTGCTTTTCCCTCCCTTCTTCCCCTTTCCTTTTCTTTCCCCCTCCCTTTTTTTCCCTTCCTCCTACTGCCTATAGGGCAAGTTAGATTTCTATACCTGATTATGTTATGCCTTCTTGAGCCAAATCTGATGAGAGTAAGGTTCAAACAATGCTCACCCCCCCCTTCCCTTCTGCTGTAATAGGATTTTGTGTCTTTTCCTGTAATGTAATTTACCTTGTCTGCCTCCTCCTTTCTCAGTACATTTTCTAAGATCAGATGATCCACTTATTTGGATCCATTTAATACACTTGATTAGATTTTTTTTTTATCATTACATCAAAGTCAACTAATATCCACCTCTGTATACTCCTTTAACATGGTGTAATAACAATACAGTTCTCAAGGGTTGCAAGTCATATTCCCTTGTAGGGTTTAAACAGCCCCCCCTTAACAACATATTGTATATTTCTGTCCCATTTACCTTTTTATGTCCTTCTTGAGACCTGTACTTGAAGATCAAATTTTTTGTTGAGCTCTGGTCTTTTTATTAGGAAAGTTTGGAAGTCTCCTATTTAGTTGAATATCCATCTCCTCCCTTGAAAAATGATGCTCATTTTTGCTGGGAAATTGATCCTTGGCTGCATTCCAAGCCCCTTTGCCTTACAGAATATCAGGTTCAACGCACTGTGGTATTTTAATGTAGAAGCTGCAAGGTTCTGTGTAATCCTGACTGTGGTACCATGATATTTAAATTGTTTCTTTCTGGCTGCTTGCAGCACCTTCTCTTTCATCTGGTTATTTTGGAGTTTTGCTATTCCTTTGCGTTGTCAATTTGGGATCTCTTTCAGGTGGTGAGAGGTGGATTCTTTCTATGGTTATTTTCCCTTCTGGTTCTAGGACTTCTGGGCAGTTTTCCTTTATGATTTCCTGAATTATACTGTCCAGGCTCTTTTTTTCATCATGATTTTTAGGTAGTTCAATAATTTTTAAATTGTCTCTCCTGAATCGATTTTCCAGGTAGGTTGTTTTACCAATGAGATACTTTACGTTTTCATCTATTTTTTCATTTTTTTGTTTCTGTTTGACTGATTCTTGCTCTCTCATAGAGGCATTAGTTTCCATTTGTCCAATTCTAGCTTTAACAGATTGCTTTCTTCCATTAGTTTTTCTACTTCCGGTTGGTCATTTCTTGATCATAGTTTCTATGCCTTTTAAAATTGATCATAATGACAATATTGTTATTTTACACATGATTCACTTGGTTCCATTCACTTCACTCTATCAAAATTCACATGTTTTACCAGGTTTCTATGAAATAATTGACTTTATCAATTCTTATAGAAAAACTTTATTCCAATACATTTATATGTCCTATAATGTTCTGCCATTCCCCAAATAATGGATACCCCATTTTGATTCCAATTCATTGCCAATAGATAGAAATACTGTGTATATGTGGGGCTCTTTCCTTTTTCTTTGATATCTTTATAGACTATAAACCAAAATGTGTTTTGCAGTCATTTTCTTCCTCAATACAGGATTTAGACAGGAATCCACAAGGAAGATTATGTAGTCACTGCTGGGTGAGGACACCCTGTCTTCTTGTCCTTATAAGACTGCTCATTCATAAAATAACTAGTGCTAACAATGAGATGAATGCATTCCTAATCAAGACAAGTCAATGTGTCAAAAAGGATTTATTAAATACCAAGCACAGCTTAGGTGACATTCTAAGATTTAGGGATAAAAGTACAATCAAGGAAACAATTTGCAATCACAAAATCCAATACATATTACTTAAGTGCCTTATGGAGATGTTATGTCTGATTTCTATCTGTGAGAAGTTATTACAGCAAATATGTCATTGGTTTGGAGCAGTGGCTACAAGTAGGGAAGGCTCAGTACAGGCCATCCCCACAAGATTTCTTCAGGCAGAGCCCATGGACTCCTTTAGCACTGGAAGAATCCTACCTGTTCCCTGGCCTGGAGTGTTCATTCCCATAGCAGGGTTGGGTGCAGAGTCAAGTGATGAATTATCAATTTTCTGAGAAACTCAATACCTTAGCACTAGAGGGATACTGATATAGGAAACTGTGAATCTTGTTCATAAGTCTTATTTATAGATTATATAGACAGAGTAGGGAACTTCTAGGAAAGTGTGATTTGACAGACACCCAAAATGTCCACCCATCCCATCTCCAAATCTCTCTGGCACTACCCTGTAAACTGTACTCATTCACAATGATGTAGTAGGGCAGGCCCACACAACCTGTGCCCTGCAGGCTTCTTATGGCCTGTGGGCACACCAAAGATTTTCAGGTGGCCCATGAAAAATGGAGAGGATGTTTTCCTCTATATTTTTCATTAGTCGCCCCAAATCCTTTGGCAGGCTGCAGATTGTGCAGGCCTGTAGTAGAAGAAAAACTGCTAGTTTTGGATTTGGAGAAAGCAGGCCTGGCTTCCTGTCCAGTTCCTCTCTTGGTTCTCCTTTCCTACTGTGTTTGAGCTTAATCACCATCTGTCAAACTTTGCAGGGTTAGGAAAAATTTGGGTGGTAACCTGGGCAGAGTTTGGGGGTTACTAACCTAGGGCTAACCCCACCATAAAGGCAGCACATTTTCAGTAGCAATTTCCTCCTCCAACTTTCTTCTACAATGACTGGACACAATCCCTGTCTGCTGGTTATTGAAGAGGGGAGAAGAATGCTGGCAAAGCCTCTGCAGTAGGAGGGGATTCCAATACTGGCCTCAGGAAGGAATTCAAAAGTCAATTTGTGCATGTCTCCTGGGGATGTGGAGGCAGGTGGGGGAGGGGTGCTGAAGGAGGCAATTAAGAATTACTGTGCACCTTCTGTGACACTTCATCTGGACTCTGCCTTCTCTGGATATCCTCTTTTCATTCAAGAGGAGGATAGCACTGGCAAAGTCTCTAGAGCAGGAAAAGATTTTGATATGGGCTCTATGCAGCAGCTTCCCAATTGAGACTGAGTCTCTGCTAAAGAAATATTCAGTGTCTATGGAAGCAGCATCAGCTGATTCTAATCTCCAGTTGCCATGGTGATTGGTCTGTTTCCAAGGAAACCTCAAATCCTGAGTTTCTGGCTCTTACACTAGGTAAATTCTTATGAAACTCCTATTTTTACCCCTCAATTCACAGGAGAGGTGTGTGTCTACATTACAAAATTTGCGTGGTAGGATTCTTTTGCTATTGTTCTTGTTTTTCTCCAGCTCTCTTACTGTATTAAATAACATTATCTGAAAGGTAATTAAGTCAGGTGAACTAAATGATATCAACTGATCAGCATGGGGGAAACCCACTGTTGAGGCTTCATGAGCTCTGGCACATAACCCCCCTCTCCTCTGAACTACATCTAAACTCTGAATAGAAGTGTAGCAGCCACCTTCTAGGGGCTTGACTTGCCAGCATAAGTGGGGATTGGGCACTCCAAGCCTGTACTGCACGTGGATTATGTCACTTGATTCTCACAGATTCCCTACAGATATTATCATTTTTACTTTACAAGTGAGGAAACTGAGGTTCTCAGAGGTTAGGGGACTTAACCATGGTCAGAAATTTGTTATGTGTCAGAGAAGGGTTTTTAAACCAATGTTCTTTTTGACTCCAAGTGCACACCAAGCCTTATCCCCAGTGTATCATGTGCCTTTTAATTTTCCTTTACTTTTTTTTAACTTCAATCACCCCCCAACAGACTCTCACTCATAATGGACAAAATCATTGAGAAAATCTGACCCACACAATGACCACATGTGAATGTATATATAATAGTCTGCACATCTAGTCCCCTACCTGTGTACAAAGAGTAAGGGAGATCATAATTTCTCTTGGAGAAACATTAAGATAGTGTTTGAATTCCAAGACACATTATGGGTTTCTCCTGTAACTATGTAACCACAGACATCTCACAGTTGCTTTAGGAGTTACTGTGTCCAAAGATTTTCTTCTCTTGGTGGGCATTCATCAGGCTGCACTTAGCTATGCTAGGCATTAAAATTCTGACATTACAACTGCAAAGAACCTCAGAGGCCATCTAGTCCAATCTACTCATTCTACAGCTGAGCAAACTGAGACTAAGAGAGGGGAAGTGACTGGCCCAAGGTCATAAAGGTACAAAGCACAAGAAGCAGGATTTTAACACAGGTTTAGAGACACCACAGACATGAGTCTTCTTATCAATGAACAGCTGGGACTCTATGGGAAGCCTCACTTTGTACTCATTTTTTCCCATGTTAATATTTGGCTTATGTCGAGGTCAACACAAGGAAAGGGTGAAGGAACTATATTTCATGAGCACAATCACGATCACAACAAAGCAAATATAAGACTGGGTTTATTTCACCTGAGGAAAAATATAAGTCACAGAGGAGTGGAGTTGAGCTCATTAACTAGATTATTGTAGCCATTCAATAAAGCCTTGTAGGGTTGATTCAACCAATAAACAAACAAGAAAAATCATATTTTCTCTATAGTGTTCTCCACCTCCCCAAGGACGGTGTTAGGGGTAGAAGAACTCCAAAGACTATAAAAGGTGGACTGTGTGTAACAGACTTGGGGTTGAGGGGTGTGCTGCTTGGCCAGGAAGAGCAGGGGTTTGTAAGATCACAGAAGTACATATCTTGACATTAATTAAGTTAGGTGGGTTAGTTATTTTGATTGCTGGTCATGAAGGCAACAGAGTAAGGAGATCATGAGGCAGACTGCCCTTTCTCCCAGAAAGTGTCAGGGCTGCCTTTAAAACCCAGAAAGGAGATGCCACAGAAGCCCTCTGGGGACCTGAGCTGCCAGTGTGTTCTTTTTAAAAAAAAAAAATTTCAACATTCACTTTCACGAGATTTTGAGTTCCAAATTTTCTCTCCATCTTGCCTCTCCCCCCACCCCAAGATGACATGAATTCTGCACACCTCTTCCCCTAATCTGCCCTCCCTTCTATCTCTCCCCCCTTCTCTTATCCCCTTCTCCTTCTATTTTCCTGTAGGGCAGGATAGATTTCTATACCCCATTGCCTGTATTTCTTATTTCCCAGTTGTGTGTGAAAACAATTTTTTAACATGTGTTTTTAAAACTTTGGGTTCCAAATTTTCTCCCTTCCTCCCTCCCCATCCACCCTCATTGAAAAGGGAAGCAACACTACACAGGTTATACATATGTAGTTATGCAAAACACTTCCACAGTAGTCATGTTGTGAAAAACTAACTATATTTCCCTTAATCCTATCTCCCTCCCCATTTATTCTAATTTCTCTTTTGACCCTGTCCCTCCCCAGAAGTGTTTGCTTCTGACTACCCCCGCCCCAATCTGCCCTCCCCTCTATTATCTCCCAACTCTCTTGTCCCCTTCCCCTCCCATTTTCCTGTAGGGTAAGATTGATTTCCATACCCAATTAATTGTGTATTTCATTCCCTCCTTAAGCCAAATGGTATGAGAACAAGATTCACTCATTCCCTCTCACCTTTCCCCACTTCCCCTCCACTGTAAAAGCCTTTTCTTGTCTGTTTTATGTGAGCTAATTTACCCTAGTCTACCTCTCCCTTTCTTCTCCTCCCAGTATAATCCTCTCACCCCTTAATTTTATTCTCCAGATATCACCCCTTCATCCTCAACTCACCCTGTGCCCTCTATCTATCTATCTTTATATATACATATAATTCTTTTCCTCCAACTACCGTAATAATAACAAAGGTTTCATGAGCTACAAATATTATCTTTCCATGCAGAATGTAAACAATTCATCCTTAATAAGTCTTTTATGATTTCTCTTTCCTGTGTACCACTTCATGTTTTTTTTCAGTCTTATATTTGAAAGTCAAATTTTCTACTCAGCTCTGGTCTGTTCATCAAGAATGCTCAAAAGTCCTTTATTTCACTGAACGTCCACTTTTCCCCCTGAAGAAATATGTTCAGTTTTCCTGAGTAGGTATTTCTTGGTTGTAATCCTATGTCCTTTGCCCTCTGGAATATTATATTCCATGCCCTGCAGTCCCTTAATGTAGAAGCTGCTAAATCTTGTGCTATCCTGATTGTGTTTTCACAATACTTGAATTGCTTCTTTCTGACTGCTTGCAATATTTTCACCCTGACCTGAGAACTTAGGAATTTTCCTACAATATTCCCAGGAGTTTTCCTTTGGGGATCTCTTTCAGGAGGTGATTGGTGGGTTCTTTCAATTTCTATTTTGCCCTCTGGTTCTAAAATATCAGGGCAGTTTTCTTTGATAATTTCTTAAAAGATATCTAGGCTCTTTTTTTGATCATGGCTTTCAGATAGTCCAATAATTTTTCAAATTTTCTCTGCTGGACCTATTTTCCAGGTCAGTTGTTTTTCCAGTGAGATATTTCACATTGTCTTCTATTTTTTTCATTCTTTTGGATTTATTTTACAGTGTCTTCATTTTTCATAATGTCACTGGCTTCTAGTTGCTCCATTCTAATTTTTAAGGAAGTATTTTCTTCAGTAAGCTTTTGGAATTCCTTTTCCATTTGAAGAATTTTGCTTCTTAAGGTATTCTTCTTTTTGTTGGCTTTTTGGACTTCTTTTGCCATTTTGGTTAGGCTATTTTTTAAGATGTTATTTTCTTCAGTATGTTTCTGTGTCTCCTCTAGCAAGCTGTTGACTTGTTTTTCATGATTTTCTTGCATCATTCTCATTTCTCTTCCCAGTTTTTTCTCTGCTTCTTTACTTGCTTCTCATAATCCTATTTGAGCTCTTCCATGGCCTGGAACTGATTCATATTTTTCTTGAAGGCTTTGGATGTAGGAACTTTGACTTTGTTGTCTTCTTCTGGTTGTATGTTTTGATCTTCGTTACCAAAGGAAGCTTCTATGGTCTGACTTTTTTTTGTGAGGTTTGGTCATAATCCCAGCCAATTACTTCAGTTATAAACTGTTTGTTAAAATATGGGTCTGCTTTCCGTGTGGAGAATGTACTATTACAAGCTTAGGGGGTTTTGTGCAGCTCTTCTCAGAGATACTTTGGGACCTGTAAATTTTCTGTTCTTCCAAGGTGGTACGATCAACAGCAAATGTAGCCTCACTGCAAATAGTGCAAAAAGGAGGGGTGCTGTGTGAGCATGCTAGAAAATTCAACTCAGAAATTTGTTTTTGTTTTATGCTACCTACTTTTGGATTCTCTGTGTTCTGAATCATGGAGACAACTGATGTTAATTTGTGTTTGGTGAATTATTTTTGTTTTGGAGATGTATCAGAGTTCAAGGTGATCAGAAAATTTCTAGTTCCCTAGCTTGTTGAACATATTACTTGGATATTCTATGATTTGTTCTTTAACTTATTCACTATTTGGGATTTTGTTGTTAAGTCACCTTTGTGTTTTTGTCTTTTTTGAGTTTTCTTCACCAATAACTACTTCTATTTTATTACTGCCTGTATAGGATGTATTCAGTATTTCTGCCTTTTTATATTTGTTTGTAGTATCTCTGTGCCATAATACATCATCAATTTTTTTAAAGTTCCATTTCTTGTGGGAAATATGT
>NW_027556291.1:56714328-56756212 GCF_003287225.1 Phascolarctos cinereus | reverse complement strand
GAAAACTATGAAAATAATTATGCACATAAATAATAAGAAAAAAAAAATCATCACATTTTGTCAAGAAATGAAAAGTAGCCTTTTCATAAGATGCAAAACTCCCTCATTCGTATTTTTAAGACAGAATGGCGGAGCTGTACATTGGTCCAAACATTCTGTAAAACTATTTGGAGCTATGCCCAAAGGGTTACAGCCTGAGTCCATTCTTTTACCTATTGATGCCAGTACTAGTTTTATTCTTCAAATACTTCAAAGAAGGAAGAAAAGGACTTTTATACAGAAAAATATTTACAGACACTCATTATGTGGTGGCAAAGATTGGAAAATAAGGGGACACCCGTAAACTGAGGACAAGCTAAAAAAGTTTTGATACATGAATGTGATGAACTGCTCTTGTGAAGTAAGAACTGAGAAAGGGGATGGTTTCAGAACAACATGGGAAGACATATGAAATTAAGTTAAATGGAATAAGGAGAACTAGAAGAACAATTTGTACAATAACAGCAATATTTTAAAGATAATTAAATCTGAAAGACTTCAAATCTCTCACCAACATAATAGGCAACTACAGTTCTAGAAGACTCATGATGTAGCATGCTACCCAGCTTCAGATAATGAACTGAGGGATCTGGAGTGCAGATTGAAGCATATTCCCTTTTTCTTTCTTTCTTTCTGCCACAGAACTCAATCTTCTTGGCACTGACAAGAGCTGGCTTCAAGATGAGGCCATAAATGTAATACAGTGACTCTAATGTAACACTCAGCCCCCTATATGTGTCAAGGATGGCTGTTATTCAAGCATTGCCATTTGTATTAGAGTCAAGAAAGGGGTGCAGTTAGCCCAATAATTTTTAATTTCACTCTCTTACTGATAATCCATGCCTAGAAAAGATCTTGGCTAGGCTATGAATTGTATGATAAGAGAAACAAAGCCCACAAATATGCGAATATCTTAAGAATGTATCTTTTACATGTTACTGATTAAAGTAAATTTTTTTCCTGATTTTTTGTGATATGGTCATTAATAAGTTCATAAATTCATTTACAAATTATGGTCCAATATGGTGTGTGCTGTTGGTCTAATTTTAACTTCTTGACTGTTTGCTAGTTATCCCAGTTATTATCAAATGAGGACTTTATTCCTGAGTCATTTATCTTTTCAAACTCAACAAACATCGAATATAAGATTCCACTGCTACTGGCTCTCACCTTTAAGTTTGTTCCATGCATCCACTTCTCTGCTTTTTAAACCATTCCAATTTTTTTTTGATGACTACTTATTTATAGTATAGTTTGAATTCTGAATGTGTGATTAATCCCTTTCTTTCCTAAATTTTTGGTAGTCATTTCAATTGATATTGTAGGTCTTCTCTGAAACATTTTTGTTGTTATTTAACTAGTTGTGTAAATTATCTTTTGGATGTGTCATTGCTACAGAATTCAACCGGGAAATTACTCTGGGGAAAATTGATATTTTTCTTATATTGGCATGATCTAACAAAGAACACTGAATGTCTTTCTGGTTACTAAACCTGTTCTTTATTTCTTTAGGGGCAATTTTGTCAATAAACATACACAGTTAACTTGTAGGCTTTTGCAGACTAATTCCTTAATATTTTATGCACCTTTTCATTATTCTCAGTTAGGTAAAGACTATACAACTTTAAACCATGCCTTATCCCACCACTTCTAGCTCTTCTTCATGTGACCTTTTTCTCTATTTTAACATAAGCTCATTAAGGGCAGAGATTTACTTCCTTGCTGATATTTATAGATTCAGTCATTAGTATAGTACTTGGCCCTTAGAAGGCAAATAATAAATGTCCTTTTCTGTCCATCTGCCTATCAAATGATACTAAAGGTATTCCACTTCCTCACAACCTTCCCTCCAAACCTCCGTTTAAAGAGATGACTAAGGACAGACATAACCAGGCTAACTCTACCATTACATTTATCTATGTGCTGCTCTCCTCTGACACTTCTCCGACTTTTCTTTCATGCCCCTGCATTATGTACCTGACCCCAACTACAAATTCTTTTTCTGTATTTTCTTGCCTGATTAAATTGCAAGTTCACTGAAGGCAGGAACAGTTTTCATTCATTTTCTTTTCCTCTTCCTCCTCCTCCTCCTCCTCCTTCTTCCTCCTTCTTCTCCTTTGTCCTCTTTTTATTACTATAAATATTTAGAACAATACTTGAAGTGTAGTGAACACTTAATAAATGTATGTGGATGTGAATTAACTATATGGTTCTTACTGTCTTTCAGTTCCTATGTCCAGGTAGTTTCCAAGTGTTGCCATTAGTATAACATAGCTCTTATTCTCCACCTGTTTCCACTTCTCACTCTGAATTTCTTTTCCCTTGCTCCAGCTTTTCATCTTGAAGCTTGACTCTAGGTTTTGAGTTCATACTTTGGAAGTACCTTCCACTTCTGAAACCTCTCCATCTGGTTGGCTGGCTCCTCGCAGGGCCCAATCAGACAAGGATCATTCTTGTACAGGCAGCATTCCAGATTTTCTCTGCCATGGCAATCCTAACTCTCAATGGTTTTTTGGCTTTTTTTGCACTTTTGTCTCCCAATTTCGTGTCTTTTTTTCTACCTTATTTCTCTTTATTTTTATTTATTTATTTATTTATTTTATTTTGGTGAAGCAATCAAGGCTAAGTGACTTGCACAGAGTCACATAGCTAGTAAGTGTTATGTGTCTAAGGTCACATTTGAACTCAGGTCCTCCTGACTCCAAGGCCTGAGCTCTATCCACTGCAGCAGTTAGCTGCCCCCTCTACTTTATTTCTATTCCCAGTGCATAGCAGAGTGCCTAACATATTGTACATGTTTAATAAATACCAAATTGACCCTGACTCAAGGAATCTCATCTTTTCTCATCTGGTAAATTGAGGCAACCTTCTGACTTACCTACCTGCACAATATCTCTCTAGTCAGCAATCCTTCATTTGCTCAGATCCCCAGAGTTTTCCACACCCTGCATTTATTCATGCCATCCTCTGTTCAATCAACTCTGAAATACCTGATGACCTATAGGATTACATATGGACCTTTGTTTTTGTCATTTCATGACACTCATAACCAGGCTACACTCTACCATTACAATTTTTCATCATAGATGTTATTTGTCCTCACATACTTTATGGTCCAAAGATTCTTGTCTTCTCTTTCTTCTTGCATGACACTATATTTCTTCTCTAACATTCCTTTGTAACAGCAGGTAGCCATGGCTGGGATGCATGTCCCCTTCACCTCTGCCTCTTTAGAATTCTTTATTTCCTTCACAGCTTAGATAACTTACAACGACTTCCTACAACAGTAGGAATCTGACCACATTCCTCCTATCTCATATTACACCTTGTCTTCTAACAGATCTTGAATCTTATATCAGAAGATGAGTTACACATTCTACTCAGTGGTGAACATTCTCATACTTTATCATATCATACATATAACAATAAGTCTTATTAATTTTAGGTAATTATATAAATGTTGTTTTACATCACTTAGTTATTCCCATTCCCCTCAACCCTCCAACCTCAAAGTTTCAAACAAACTCTCCTACTCCTTCCAATGCACCCTGTGAAATCCTGTTTCCACCGACAACCACCTTTCCTTTATTCTAAAAGTTTTCCTCTCCCACTCCTTCCATCTACTGTCTATAACTCAAACCTGATTACCCCCTTAAAGATATAGCCTCCCTTTTCACCTTCTCTGTGCACCCTACCTTTCACACATCCTCCTCAGCACACATCTTCATGAAAGGCAGTTGGATAGCCACTTCTCCCGAAATCTGTTCTGTGAGGTACATGCTTTTTCATATCTACCACCCATTCAGAATCTTGGTAGAAGTTGTCTACAGACCTTGGTCACTCCCACTTCCTTTCTCACCGAGTTTGATAAATAGCTCACATTTTTTTTTTCCCCTTTCCACCTCATGGCCTCATAGAAGTGGACTTCAACTTACAAATTGACTCTCTCAATCACCCATAACCACACAGTTTTCCAGTCTACTCATTTCCCGTGTCCTACTGTAACATCCCACTTTAGCCACACTGAACAATAGACATGGCCTTTATTTTATCATCTTCCACAAGTATTCCAAATCTATGTTCAAGAATTCCAAAATTGTCTTAATCTATTGTGTTTCAACTTCTCCTTCTGCCTTCTTTTACCAAACCTTATTCTTTGTACCTAATGTGACCTCCAATTCCTCTACCTTTCACTTATTTCCCAGACACCCTACCCTACATTAGATACTTTAACCCCATCTTACTCACTTGGGGACGCATTTCAATTCTACACTTCTCTTCCCTTCTATCTATAGGCTCCTTATCATTTCATTAGCTCTGTTTTCCAAGCTTCTGATTGGGATCTTTCATTGGGTTTGCCCCTTTTGCTCTTCCAATTGTGCTGCTGAAGGAACTGGAGAAAATCAAGAGACTTCCTGCTGGATGCACTAGAAATTTGTAGCACAAATTCAATGGTTCCCTCACTGCCTCATAGAAATCCTATTATATATGTCTTATAAACTAACTATCCCCGTGTTCCGTAGGAACTTTTTCAAACCTTTTCATCCCTTCTCAAACTACCACAGCCCCCAAACTCTCAGCTGAGAAACTTTCCTCATCTTTCACAGAAATAAAGCTAGGTCATTCACCCAGAGTTCTCACTTTTTCCTTCACTCTGTTATTAAAAGAACCATATGCCTTTTGTCAATGTCTCCTCTTTCGCCACTGTTTTACTTGATGAGGTGTTATTATGCATTAATGAGGCCATATTCTCTACCTGATCAAGCAATCCTTTTCCAGCTCTCCTCCTTTCTCATCATCATTGTGTCATTAGCTCATTCCCTACTGGCTACAAACATGCTCATGTTTTCCCCATCCTCACAAAGGCATCACTCATTTCTTCCAACCCCACTATCAACCTGTATCTCTTCTACCTATTGTGGCTAAACTCTTTCAAATGGCTATTTATAATAGTAATTCCTCTTGCTTGCTACTCTCTTCAAACCCCTCTTAATTTGCCTTCCAAACTTAATGTTCCACCAATACTACTGTCTTCAAAGTTACCAGTCCTCTCTTAGTTGCCAGATTCAATGCTCTCTTCTCAGCCCTCCTTCTCCTCAACCTCTCTGCATCCTTTCACACTGCTGATCAACCTTTCCTCCTTGGATGTTATTTTTTTCTCCAGTTTTTTTTGCCCTCTCCTATTAACTGGACTACTCCTTCTCATTCACCTTCACTAGATTTTCATCTAGATCATGCCTCTAACTGTAGGTATTACACACATTTCCATCTTTAGCCTGTTCTCTTCCTGTTTATACGCTTGCTCTTTTTGATCTCACCAACCTCTATAGATTTAAAAGCCACCTATGTACTGATGATTTCTAATTCTTCTTATTCTGCCACAACCTCTCTACTCACCTTCGTTTCTACTTACCTTGCACCTTCAGCTGTTTTTGAGGAATTTGGAATGGAATGTCCAAAAGAGATTTCAACTCAATATGTCTGTAACCAAACTCAGCTGTTCTCCTAAATCCCCTCCTGTCATCTATATTACTGTAGAGTACACCATCACCTCTCAGGCCCACAGGCTAACAAACTAGGTGTTATCTTTGGCTGCTCATAATCTCTCAATCCACATATCAAATCTGTGTCCAAAACCTTCACTTGTCACTTTTGCAAAATCTCTGCACTATGCCCCTTCTTTCCCCGAACAGTGCCACAAGTCTAATGCAACTTTTCATCACTTCATGCATGCACTGATCTTGTTTTGCAACAGGTGATTCTTGTGTGTTCCTTTCCTCAAGTCTCACCTTACTCAAATCCATCCTCCATTCAGCCACCAAAGTGATTTTCCTAAAACACAGGTCTAACCATTGCATTCCCCTACTCAATTATCTCTAACATCTCCATTTCACCTTGAAGGTTAAATACAATGTCCTGAATATGGCATTCAGTGACCTTTATAGACCAGTCACCTCTTATCTTTCCATTCTTCTTACACTTTACTCCCTTCCACTTATTGTTTGATCTTGTGACAAAGGCCTCCTTGCTGTCCCATGACCAAGATACTCCATCTCTTGACTCCAGTCATTTTCTCTGCCTATCCAACATGCCTGGTATGATGTTCTTCCTTACTTCTCATTACTGGTCCCCATAGTTTATTTTAAAGATGCGGTCAACCACTCATCTTTGACATGAAGTCTATCCAAAACTCTCTCAGTTCTAGTGCCCTCCCTCTCGAAATAAATTCTATTTATTGTATATATAGCTTTATTTTGTTTGCTTTTTGATTCTCTAATTGCATTGTGAGCTAGTTGAGGTATAGAATTATTTTGCCCTCTCTTTCCACCCTAAGCATTGAGCAAGGTGTCTGGCACATAGCACACACTTAGTAAATGCTTGGTGACTGAGTAATATGGTCCCGTGCAATTATAAGACCCCATCCCATTACTTTTCCTTTCACTGATATTTTGTATAGACTTATCTATGCATATAATTTAAAAACCAAAGAGTGCCTCACGTTCATCTTTGTATTCTCTGCACCTAGAGTAGCCTCTGGAATCTAGTAGCTACTTAAGAAAAGTTTTTTTGGGCAATTAAGTGACTTTAAGTTTTGTAACATGGTCTTTCGGTGACATCTGGTGTCCAGTAAGAATATTGTATCTTTTTCACACCACTGCCCTCTTGTGGCCAGTTGAGATATTTCAGTTTTAGTCTGCCATCTCCTGTCTAAACCCTAGTATTACATGTTCTCCTTTTTTAAACTATGTTTCTGCTGGATTTTTGTACTTGTGAAAAATCACATTGTGTTTAGAAAGGTAGAATGAAGCCAAATGAAATTTTGAAGTTATGAGCTGAAGTACATAATTAATTCTTTCAGTTACAATAGAAATTCAAACTAAATATTCACCACTGAAATTACCCTTTATATTCTTAATCTTAACAGAAGCGATGTGAGACAGGTAAAAATGTAATAGCTGTGGAGTGAAAATTGAGCAGGCTTCACTCCACAGTGCCTGGTTCTCTAGGGAGCATTAATTTCAAATTCACAGGAGGAAAACAGGAAAAACAAGACAATGGATGATCTGAATGTTGAAGGAAGCTTGTGAAAGACGTAGAAGTGTGATTAACACAATCATAACTATTGGAATCAGCTTTGAAAGTTTCTAAGAAGTCATTGTTAAATTTTCAGGAGGTTTTCAAAGTTGGTATTGTTGTTTTCCCTTCCTTTTCAAAGAGCACCATAGTATCAGGAAAGTGATGCCATGACTTGCAATTAGATTTCAGTGAGAGAGGGCTTTGCAAAGTCACCAGCCTCACTTTCTCCTCCAGAGCCATCTTGGTCCATTGGAAAAGTATAAATCATAATTACTGCAGATGGTCCTGAATGTTCTGGGACACCTTGGCCTTTTTAAGTTAACATCTTTTTCAGGTCTCAGCTTGAGCGAGGCAATACCCATTCAGTGACTAAGGCTAGTTAAGAAATGAATTTTGGTCAGTAACCCTGAGAGTCTTCCCTTCCAAGATTGTATTATTTTTTTTGACTTGGTAAAAGAGCCATTCTTTGTTTCATTTCTTACGTAGTCTTAATCAAGGTGATAAACAGATAGAGCACAGTATAATCAGTTCCTGCACAGGTAATGCTATTTTTTCCTTGAAAAAAAAAGGGTGTCTGCTATGGGATTAAAAATTCTTCCAAGACAGGGAAAATATGCCTGGATCTTAGAGTATACAAAGTGGAATACTGTAGGATTACATCAAGTAGTTAAGTTTTAAGTGTTTACAAATGGTGATAAAAGACAGAGCTGGTTCAGTTTGATACTGGATGTACCAGTGAGCCAGTATAACTTTTAGAGTGTGAGACTGCCATGATCATAACCACAGGGCAAGAATATCCCTTAAGCAGCTGAGTGGAGGATGGAAAGAAGAAGAATGAGCGGAGCAAGGGAGACCAGTGCAATAGAGAAGAGTAGTGATGAGGTTATGTAACTGGAGAGATAAGAATGCAGGTTCATGTAGTTATTGCAAAACCTGGCAACTGATTAGATGTGGTAACCTATTGAATAGATAGATAGATGATAAATTGGTCATAAACTTAGAAATGTATGCTCTGCCATAAACCTTTCAGGATTTTTTTATATCCCTTTTACACAGTAGATGTCACAGAAATACTGTACTATTTGCCTCCATGGCAATGACACATGCAATCATAGATATATAGATTGACTGAGAGTTAGACAGAAACATATATAAGAGCAAATTGTTAAATTTTCAGGCTGAATATTTACCCTTTAAAAACTGCAAATGCTGCAAGTTTGGACTAGATTTATTTTATGAATTAAACTAATGAAAGTGATGGAGAAAATGATAATACAAAATAAACTTATTATCGTGCATATATTTTTCAAAGACCTGATTTTCAAACACTCACCAGGACCCATGTCAATAAAATGACAGTTACATAAATAAATAGATACATACATACATACATACATACATACATACATACATACATATATACATGTATATATAGATAGAGTCATGACATTTATTGAGTGCTTACTGTGTATCAGGTACTGTGCTAAGTGTTGAGTTCAAAAATACAAGTAAGAAGAATCAGTCACTGTCCAAGTAAGCTTTATTCTAGTGAGAGAAGTGAGCAGAACACAGGGAAAATTGAAAATCTGACAACAGGACATAGTTTCTAGCTGGTGACTGGGAAGTGATGTGGAGCATTGGTTCTGGGTAAGTAAGCTGTAAGCTCCCTTAGCAGGTGAGGTCTTCCTTTTGAAGCTCCGGGTGGCTGGAAAGGTGGTGCTGTCCCAGACTTTGATAGGGTAGTTATAAGAAGGTGGAATTTCAGGGGACTGATGTTTTCTTGTGATTCTGTACTGTGTACATGTTGAGTTTGAAAAATCCATTTCAACAAGTAGGCAGCAGTTTCTCTGTTCTTCCGCTTTTTCCTTTCCTTTTGTAGAGAATTGGAGGGATTTTCCCAGCATTGAGAAAGCCTGTGCTGAGTAAAGACTGTGTGGTACCCTCCACAAAGTGGTCTGAGAGGCAGATCCAGTTCTAGTAAGAACAAGACCCTCAAGGGAGGCTGGTTTTTCCCACAGTAACTTTTGTATTTGCAGGTAGAGCTTATTTCAGTTACACCTACTGACAGGTAAGTAGAAGCAGCAGCAGCAGCAGTAGCAGTAGTAATAAATTGCATCAATGATAATAAAAATAGCTCTCATTTACATGGCTTTAGAACTGTGATTAAAGTCAGGATAAAGCACAGGTCTGAAAGGCTGAAGTTGAAGGATACCACTGGCTTCTTATCAGAAATGGGATCAACTTAAAAGTCCAAAGAGGTTTACATTTTCAGACACAACTGTTGTGGGGATTCATTTTGTGAACTATAAATGTCTGTAAGGGATTTTAAAAAAATTTTTATTTGGTTAAGTGGAGAGGGGGAGATCAAAGTTAGAGGCATAGATTACAAATGTTAATATAATAAATAAGTAAAAACTAAACATTGCCTTTAGAATGGCTTTAGAAACCATATTCTTTCAAATCTTTGGCCTGTTCACTTCAGCCCTGTGATTTCATTTTTGAGATAAAAGGGAGCAACAGCACATGTAGGTCAGCACTTGCTATGCCACTTAGGGTCTCAGAGTTGCCTGGGGCAGAGAGAGGTTAAGCTACCTATCCCAGGTCACAGGGCCAGTATGCCAGAGTTAAGATATGAATTCAAGTCTTCCTGATTTCAGGGTTATCTCTCTCTTTGTCATAGAAACTCTCCTCTCATTAAATTTTATTCATGGTCAGCCTTCATTCTATGAGAATGAATTTGTATTTTTTTCAGTATTTTTTAATTGTTATTTTCTTACATTGCCATAGAATCCCATGTATCCCTCCCCCTCCTATATGACTAATAGTGTTTGTTTTTAGAGAAGAAAAAAATAATCAGCATAACTGACTGATACATTGAGAAAGTCCAAAAACATGTGCCATGTGTAACACCTATGGACCTCCCACCTCCACCAAGGGCCAGGTTGGGGGTATCTTCTCATGTCTCTTCATTCCAGTCTGTCCTGTCTGAGATCTATAATTTGTTAGATTAACTTTTCACCTTTTAATGAGTCATTCTTTTCATTTCCACTGTTGTTGCTAATGTGTATATTGTTTCGTTTTTTGGCTCTTCTTAATTTATTTTGCAATGGTTCATGTAAATCTTTCCAGTGCTTCTCTGGATTCATCAGAGTCATCATTTCTAACAGCGCAGTAGTATTGCACTACATTCATGTACAACAATTTGTTTGGCCATTTCTTAATCAATAGTCATCTGTTTGGTTTCCAGTTCTCAGCTATCATAAAAAGTGCTACTATAAATATTTGGAAATGTGTGGGGACTCTTTTTTAATGTAGGCTTCCTTTGAGTATAAGGCTAATTACAGAGTCTCTTGTTCAAAAGGGAAGGAGACTTTAGCCACTTAATTTACATAATTTCAAATTGCTTTCCAAAGTAACTATTCCATAACACAGCTCCACCACCAATATATTAGTCTGCCTATGTTCTGACAATTCCTACAACATTACTGTCAATTTTGCCAATTGTAAAGCCTCAGTTATTTTAATTTTCATTTCTCTTACTATTCGTGATTTAAAGCATTTTTAAATGTAGTTATAAATTTTAGTTCTTTTAAGAACTATTTTGGTCAAATTCTATGATGTATTAGGAAATGGTTATTAGTTACATGTATGTAACTATATGCATAATTACATATTATCAAGTTTCTCTGATAATGTTAAGTATCCAAGATATATAAAAAGTTAATGCATATGAAATATATAATACAATACTTAATAATATGTGTAATTGTTTATATATCTTGATTACCTAACCCTTATCAATAAAATTCGATAGAAAGGGTTTTTTTTTCCGTTAAACCACTACCTTTCTTATCCTAGATTCATTATTTTTTCTTTGGACAGAAGTTTTACAGTTTCAAGTAATGAGGTATTTATTTTATCTTTTATAATTTCTTCTTTCTCTTATTTCGTTAAAAATATATCTCTTACCAGTAAGAGTAATATGATCGATTTTTCTTCTAAAAACTTTTATTTTATGATGTTTAACAATAAGTTCATTTATCAGTTTAGAACACATTGTGGAGAGTGTTAAAAGGTGGACTTTATGCATAATTTATGCAGACTACTATCCAGCAACCCCTGAAGTTTTTAATGCAGTAGGGAGTTTTGACCTGGAGAATATATAGTTTCTGCTTTAACTGTAGTTCTATTCTTTCTAAATCTCCCTCGTATAATCTCTTCATTGATCTATTTCTATTTTTTTAACCAGTATAAGATGTTTTTGGTAAGTGCTATTTAAGTAATTTGAGGTCTGAAAATGCTTTTGTGCCTTCGTTCTTACTTCTTTTCATGATTTCCCTTGATATTCTAGATATTTTATTTTTTGAAATTTTGTTGTTTTATCAAGCTTTGTAAAGCATTCTCTTGGTAATTTAATTGGTATGGCATTAAAAATCTCATTTAATTTTCATAGTATTGTCATTTTTATGGCATTGGCATGGCCTAGCCATGGGCACCAGGCATTCCTCCAGGTATTTAGAGTGTTTCTTATTTTTTTTCTAAGAAATTCTTTCTAATTGAATCTGTGTAAGTCATTTTTCTGTTTTGGGACGTTGAATGCCAGATATTTTATGCATATTGTAGTTATTTGGAATGGAATTCCTCTTTCTATTATTTGTTCTTTTGTATTACTGTTATTATATTATTGAATTGCTGTTGATTTTTAAGGATTTATTTTGTAGCCTACAACTTTGCTAAATATTGTCTCAGTACATTTAAAAATTACTTCGTCTTTTCCAATTAAATCATTGCATCAGCAGCAGACAGGGATAGTTTTATTCGTCTATACCTATCTTTATTCCATCAATTTCTTTCTCATTTTATTTCCTTCACTAATATTTCCATTACTATATCAAATAATAGGAGGGAGAATGGATATCTTGGTTTCACTCCTGTATTTACTAGGACAGATTCTTTTTTCACATGATGAATGCTGTTAGTTTTAGATTACTTTTACGACCTTAGGATTTTTAGCATAAAAGATTGTTATACTTTGTGAAAGATTTTCTCTTTTCTCTTGAGATGATTGTATAATTAGAGATGTTTGGATTTAATATGATTAAATTATGCTGATTGTTTTCCTAATATTGAAACATCCTTGCATGCCAGGTATATATCCCCATTGATCATAAAACATGCTTTTTTGGATCAGTTACTGTAATCTCATAAGATTTGATTTAAAAAATTTGAGTTATTATTCATTAGTAATATTAGCCTATAGATTTCTTTCTCAGTTTTATCTTTCCATTGTGTAGATAGGAGGACAATATTTGTCTCACAGATTAAAAAATATCACAGAAAAAAATTTCTATAACATATCTGTTAATTATTCTTCAGGAGATTCAAAATACTTCTCCTGTGAATCTATTGTTATCTGGATCTTGTTTCTTTCAGTAGTTCCTTTAGAAAATGACCACTTTCCTTTTCTGAGATTGGATTATTTAAAATCTTCAAAAGGTTTTCTGATAGAATAAAAACTTTTTTTTGAAGACAATCCTCTATTTCTTTTGCATTGTTAGTTTTGTTACAAATTACTGTACACAAAACGTTCTGATTGTTTTCAATATCTTCTGATTCCAGTGTGATTTCACCTTGCTCATTTGATGCTTTACTCATTTGATTTTCTGTTCTCTTCTTTGAGGAATTCAAGAATATCTTCTAACAATTTCCCAGCATTGGAGACCAGTACAATAAGAACAGGATGCAAACATTGCCACTTTTAACAGTGTTGTTGTTCAGTCACATGTCATGTCTGATTCTTATTGATTCCATTTGAGGTTCTTTTAGCAAAGATACTGGAATGGTTTGCCATTACAATCTGCAGCTCATTTTACAGATGAGGAAACTTAGGAAAGCAAAATTAAGTGACTTGCCTAGGGTCACACAGCTAGCAAGAGTCTAAGGCCAGATTTGAACTCCAGAAGGTGAATCTTCCTGATTCCAGGCCAAATGCTGTATCTATTGGACCACCTAACTGTGCCCAAAACATGGTAAATACTTAACAAAGGCTTCCTGCCTCACTGTCTGACTTCATATCCAACATGGAAAATTCCTGAAATATAAGAATCAACTGTTGTATGCCAGTAGGAGCTTCTCTGAGCAGGCTTTGGCACACCACTGCCTTGGCCAAACTTTGATGTGTTATTTTCCCAATTTCCTTCTAAGTCAAGCTCAGCCATTTTCTTTGACTTATTTCCTCCAAATTTTGCTCTTCTAATGAAAGCATTAACATTAAGTAAGCAACATTAATATTAATATGAGGGACCAGATACACTGTGGCATGATGCCTACTCAGTGCTCTCACCACTTCTTTTATGTCTTAACCTACATCATATATCTTCTGAGAGAGTCTAAATTGCTATTCACAATGAAGGAATTCATTTACATCACAAATCATCAGTTTCATTTAAGTCCCTCTGGCTACCTGAACAGCTAGAGAGCAGTCAAATGTAGCAAAAGTTCAATAAACACAGTATTTGGAAAGGGTTAAAATGTAATATTATTTGTAATATCCAGTAGAATTCCAATAGTGCAGATGCTCCACAAAGTTCTCAGTGAGGTGCAATGTTCTGCTTGGACACAGGATGTCAACAAATACCAGGTTATATTCTTTTTTTTTTTTGAATACAAATTTATCTATTTTTAGTTTTCAATATTCACTTCCAGAAGTTTTTGAGTTCCAAATTTTTCACCCCTCCCCCCACCCCAAGATGGCATGCATTCTGAATACCCCTTACCCTGGTGTGACTTCTCTTCTATCTCTCCCTCCTCCTTCTCTTATCCCCTTCCCCTTCTATTTTCCTCTAGAGCGTGATACACTTCTGTACCCCATTTCCCATATTTCTTATTTCCCAGTTGCATGTGAAAATATTTTATTTTTTAAAACATGTGTTTTTAAAACTTTGAGTTCCAAATTTTCTCCCTTCCTCCCTCCCCACCCACCCTCATTGAAAAGGCAAGCAACTCAATATAGGTTGTACATGTGCAGTTATGCAAAACACTTCCTTAGTAGACATGTTCTGAAAAACTAACTCTATTTCCCTTAATCATATCCTGCCCTCCCATTTATTCTATTCTTGCTTTTGACCCTGTCCCTCCTCAGAAGTATTTGCTTCTGATTACCCTCTTTCCCAATCTGCCCTCCTCTCTATCACCCCCCTGCTCTCTTGTCCCCTTCTCCCCCTATTTTCCTGTAGGGTAAGACAGATTTCCACACCCAATTGAATGTGTATGTTATTCTCTCCTTAAGCCAAATCCTATGAGAATACGATTCCCTCATTCCCTCTCACCTTCCCCTGTTTCCCCTCCACTGTGAGAGATTTTTTTCTGTTTTTTTTCTGAGATAATTTACCCCATTCTACCTCTCCCTTTCTTCTCCGAGTATCATCCTCTCTCATCCCTTAATTTTATTCTCTAGATATGACCCCTTAATCTTCAACTCACCCTGTGCCCTCTATTTATATATATATATTCACACAATTTTTTTTCCTTCAACTGCCCTAATACTGACAAAGGTCTCATGAGTTATAAATATCATCTCTCCATGCAGGAATGTAAAAAGTTCAATTGTAATAAGTCTCTTATGATTTCTCTTCCTGTTTACCTCTTCATGTTCCACTGGAGTCCTGTATTTGAAAGCCAAATTTTCTGTTTAGCTCTGGTCTTTTCATCAGGAATGCTTGAAAGTTCTCTATTTCACTGAATGACTATTTTTTCCCTGAAGGATTATACTCAGTTTTGCTGGCTAGGTGATTCTTGATTGTAATCCTATCTCCTTTGCCCTCCGGAATATTATATTCCATGCCCTGCAGTCCTTTAAAGTAGAAGATGCTAAATCTTGTGCTATCCTGAGTGTGTTTCCACAGTACTTGAATTGTTTCCTTACCAGGTTATGTTCGAAAATGCTCCTTACTATACAACAAAAATTTCATTTTTTTCATTTTCTTTTTTTCAAAGCAATGAGTTGAAGGGACTTGCACAGGGTCACAGAGATAATAAGTGTTAATCATCTGAGACCATATTTGAACTCAGGTGTTCTTGAATTTGGGCCTATGTTCTAAGCAGTGTTCAATCTAGCTGCCCCACAGTGAAAATTTCTTAAAACACTACTAAATTTCGTGAATTCTACCATGTGTTGAAGATGCAAACAGAAAAGTAAATCAGACCCTGTCTTAGAAGAATTTTTAATCCCATGGCAGACGACCTTTCTTTCCAAGGAAAAATAACATTACCTGTGCAGCAGCTGATTATACTGTGCTCTAGCTGTCTATCACCTTGATAAAGACTAGGTAAGAAATGAAACAAAGAATGGCTCTTTTAACAAGTCAAAAAAAAAATGCAGTCTTGCAAGGGAAGACTCTCAGGGTTTCTGGCCAAAATTCATTTCTTAACTGGCCTTAATCACTAAATGGGTATTGCCTCTCTCCAAATGCCACCTGAAAAAGGCCTTAGCTTAAAAAGGTCAAGGTGTCCCACAACATTCAGGGCCATCTCCAGTCATCAAGAAGTATACCTTGCCAATAGACCCAGATGGCTCTGAAGGAGAAAGTGAGGCTGGTGACTTTGCAAAGCCCTCTCTCACTGAAATCCAATTAAATTGCAAGTCATGGCATCACTTTCCTGATGCTATGGTCCTGTTTGAAAAGGAAGGACAAACAGCAATACCACTTTGAAAACCTCCTGAACATTTAACAATGAGTTCTTAGAAACCATTGAAAGCTGATTCCAGTGGATATGGTTCAGTTAATCAAACTTTGATACTTATTTCATAAACTTCCTTCAACATTCTGATCATCCATTTTCTTGTTTTTGTGTTTTCTCTTGTGAATTGAAATTAATGTTACCTAGAGAACCAAGCCCTGTAGTGTGAAACCTGCTCCATTTTCACTCCACCGTTATTACATTTTTGCCTTTCTCATATCGCTTCTCTTAAGATTAAGAATATAAAGGGCAATTTCAGTGGTGAAGATGTAGTCTGAATTTCTACTGTAACTGAAAGAATAATTATGTACTTCAGCTCATAACTTCAGAATTTCGTTTGGCTACATTCTACCTTTCTAAACAGCAAGTGATTTTTCACAAGTACAAAAATCCAGGAAAAACATAGTTTAAAATGGGAGAAAATGTAATACTAAGGTTTAGACATGAGATGGCAGAATAAAACTGCAATATCTCAACTGGCCACAAGACGGCAGTAGTGCCTGAAAAGATGCAATATTCTTACTGGACACCAGATGTCACCGAAAGACCATGTCATAAAACTTAAAGTCACTTAATTGTCCAAAAAACTTTTCTTAAGCAGCTACTAGATTTCAGGGCCGCTCTAGGTGCAGAGAATGCAAAGATGAACACGAGGCACTCCGTGGCATTTAACACATGTGCACAGATGTGTCTATATAAACCATAACCAAAGGAAAAGTAATATGATGGGGGTCTTATAATTACATGGGACCGTATTACTCAGTCACCAAGCATTTACTAACTGTGTGCTATGTGCCAGGCACCTTGCTCAATGCTGGGAGTGGAAAAAGAGGGCAAAAATTTATTCCTCAACTAACTCACAATCTAATTGGAGAATCACAAAGCAAACAAAATAAACTATATACAGGATAAGTAGGAATTAATTTAGAAAGAGAGGGGTAGAATTCAGAAGGTTTAGAAAAAGCTTCAAGTCAAAGATGAGTTGTTGACAGCAGCTTAAAAAAAAAAAACACTATTGGAGCCAGTAGTGGGAGGGAAGGAGGAAAATCATACCAGGCATGTTGGATAGGCAGAGAAAATGACTAGAGTCAAGAGATGAAGTATCTTGCTCATGGAACAGCAAGGAGGTGTTTGTCACAAGATCAAACAAACAAAGAAGTGAGTAAAGTATAATAAGATTGGAAAGACAGGAGGAAGCTAGGTTATGATGGGCATTGAATGCCATATGCAGGGCATTGCATTTAATTTTTGAGGTAATGGGGAGTTTTTGGAGTTAACTGACTATCGGGTTGAGATGGTTAGATTTGTGTTTTTGAAAAATCACTTTGGTGGCTGAATGGAGGAAGAATTCGAGCCAGGAGAGACTTGAGGAAAGGAAAAAACAAGAATGACCTATTACAATGCAAGACCAGTGCATTATGAGTTGATGAAATTTTGCAACAGTGGTGGTACTGTTAGAGGAGTGAAGGGGTCATAGTGTAGAGACTGTGCAAAAGTGACAAAAAGGCTTTGGACACAGATTTCACATGTGGAGTGAGATTATAAGTAGCAAAGGATAACACCTAGGTTGTTAGCCTGTGGGACTGAGAGGTGATGGTGTACTCTACAGTAATATTGATGACACTAGGAGATTTAGGAGGACAGGTGAGGTTGGTTATAGACATATTGATTTGAAGATCTCTATTGGACATCCAATTTCAAATTCCTGAAAGACAATTGAAGGTCCAAGGTAAGTAGAAATGAAGGTGAGTAGACAGGTTGGGGCAGGATAAGATTTAAAATCATCAGAACAGAGGTGGCTATTAAGTTGATGTAAGTTGGTGAGATCAAAAAGGGAAACAGTACAAACAAGTAAGAGAATGGGGCCAAAGATGGAACTGTGTATCAAACCTGCAATTAGAGCTGTGAGAGGACATGATCTAGATGAAGATCTAATGGAGTTGAATGAGAAGGAACAATCAGGTTTATGGGAGAACCAGTAGAGAGTGCTGTCTCTAGGGAGAAGGAAAAAACTAAAGAAAAATTACGTGCGAGGAGGAAAGGGTGATCAGCAGTGTGAAAGGATGCAGAGAGGTTGAGGAGAAGGAGGGCTGAGAAGACAGTAATAGGTCTGGCAAGTAAGAGATGATTGTTAACTTAGAACACAGTAGTATTGGTGGAATGATAAGTTTAGAAAGCACATAATGGGAGGCTTGAAGAGAGTAGCAAGCAAGTGGAATTCCTATTATAGATAGTCATTTCAAAGAGTTTAGCCACAATAGATAGAAGAGAAACAGGTTGATGGCGACGTTGGAAGAAATGAGTGATGGCTTTTGAGGTTGGGGAAGACATGAGCATGTTTGTAGCCAGTAGGGAATGAGCTGGTAGATAGGGAGAGTTTCAAAATTCATCACAGAATGAGGATTAAAAAGGCAGCAATACACTGGAGGAGAGTTGGAAAAGACTTTCTTGAGCAGGTAGAGAATACAGCCTCCTAAATGCGTAATAACACCTTAGCAAGTGAAACACTGGTCAAAAAGGAGACATTGACAAAAGGCATATGGTTCTTTTAAGATGAGAGAGAAGAAGAAGTAAGAGCTCATGTTGAATGACAACTTGATTTCTATAAAAGTTGAGGAAAGATTCTCAGCTGACAGCTTGGGGTCCATGAGGCATTTGAAAAGGTTTGAACAGTTTTGGAAGAGCTGCTATGGAATGTAGGAATACTTTGTTTGTAGGACACGTATAATAGGATTTCTAAGCGGTAATAAAAGAGCCATTGAATCTGTGTAACAAATTTGTAGTACATCCTCTAGGAATAGACTCTTGATTTTCTTCACCTTCATTCAGCAGCACAATGGAAGAGCAAAAGTGGCAAATACAATGAGAGATCCCAGTCTGAGGGTCAGGAAAACATAACTAATGAAAGATAATGAGTATAATTTACAAGGGTAGAGAAGTGTAGAATTGAAATGGTTTGCCAAAAGAGCAAGGTGGGGATAAAGGGTCTAATGCAGGGGAGATGACCTGGGGGATAAGTGAGAGGTGGAGGAATTCAAGGTCACATTAGGTATGAAGAATAAGGTTTGGTAAAAGAAGTCAGAGGGAGAAGTAGAAACATAATAGATTTAGAGATTTCGGATTTCTTGAACACAGAGGTGGTGTATTTGTGGAAGATGATAAAATAAAGGCTACGGCCATTGTTGGGTGTGGCTAAAGTGGGAGGTAAGAGTAGGACTTGGGAAATGAGTAAACTGAGGAATTGAGTGGTTAAGGGTGATTGAGGGAGAGTCAATTTTTAATTTCAAGTCCACTTCTATGAGGCCATGAGGTGGGGAGGGAAAAAAGAATGTGAGCTATTTATCAAACTCAGTGATAAAGAAAGTGGGAGTGACTAAGGTCTGTAGACAACTTTTCCCAAGATTCTGATTGAGTGGTAAATATGAAAAAACATGCACCTCAGAGAAGAGACTTTACTGAGGGAGAGATTTGGGCAGAAGTGAATATTCCAGCTGCCTTTCATAGACATGTGAGCTGAGGAGGATGTGTGAAGGTAGAGCCAGGACTAGGGAAGGTGAAAAGGGAGGCTATACCTTTAAGGGGGTAATAAGGTTTGAGCTATAGATAGGATGGAAGGAGTGGGAGATGAAAAGATTTAGAATGAAGGAAAGGTGGTTGTCAGTGGAAAAGGCATTTGATAGGGTGCGTTGGAAGGAACAGGAGTGTTCAATTGAAACTTTGAGGTTGTAGGGTTGAGAGGGATGGGAATAAGGAACTAAGTGGTGGAGAGCAGCATTTAGATAATTAGCCAAAGGAAATAAGACTCATTGTCATATGTGTAATATGACAAAGCATAAGAATGTTCATCAGGGAGTGGAATGTGCCACTCTTCTACTGAAATAAGACTCAAGATCTGTTAGAAGACAAGGTCCAATATAAGATAAGAGGAACATGGTCAGATTCCTCCTGAGGTAGAAAGAGGTCACAAGTGATCTGAGCTGTGAAAGAAATAAAAGATTCTAAAGAGGCAGAGGTGAAGGAGGCATGCATCCCAGCCTTGGATGACTTCTGTTACAAAGGAATGTGGACAGGAAACAAAATGACATGTAAAAAGAAAGAAGACAAGAAGCTTTGGACTATAAAGTATGTGAGGGCAAATAATATCTGTGATGCAAAATTAGAAAGGTACAGTGTAGACAGGTTACAAAAGTCATTCAATGACAAAAACAAAGGTCCATATATGATCCTATAGGTCATGGGGTATTTCAGAGTTAATTGAACAGAGGATGGCATGAATACATGCAGGGTGTGGAAAACTCTTGAGATCTGACCGAATTGTTGACTAGAGAGATATTGTGCAGGTAGATAAGTTAGAAGGTTACTCCAGTTGTCCAAGTGAGAAAAGATGAGATTGCTTGAGTCAGTGAGTCAATTTAGCATTTAATAAACATATACAATATGTAAGGCACTTTTCCAATTAATGGAAATAGAAATAAAAATAGAGGGGGCAGCTAGGTGGCGTGGTGGATAGACCTCTGGACTTGGAGTTAGGATGACCTGAGTACAAAACAGGCCTCAGACACATAAAACTTAGTGGCTTTGTGACTCTGGGCAAGTCACTTAACCTCAATTGCTTCACCAAAATAAAAAAAAGAAAAGAAAGAAAGAAAGAAAGAAATGTACAAAAAGACAGGCCCTGACTACAGAATCAAATTTTGTAATGGGAGAAAACAGTACAGAAAAAGCCAAAAAAAGTGTGGCAAGTGGGAGTTGGCATGGCAGAGAAAATCTGGAATGCTGCAGAACAAAATGATCCTTTTCTGGCTGGGTCCTGGGGGAGCCAGCCATCCAGGTGGAGAAGATTCAGAAGTGTAAGGACTTCCAAAGTATGAACTCAAGACCAAAATTCAAGCTTCATGATGAAAAGCTGGAGCAAGGAAGAAGAAATTGGGATTGAGGAGAAGTGGAAACAGGTAGGTAATGAGATTTATGGTTTAGTAATGACAAGACTTGGAAACTACCTGGATAAAGAGACTGAAAGACAGTAAGGACCATAAAGTTAATTCCCATCCACACTCATGTATTAAGTTCTCACTAAGCTCGAAGTCTCATTCTAAATATTTAGAATAGTAATAGAAAGAAGTAGACCAAGTAGAACAAGTAGAAGAAGAAGGAAAGAGGAGGAGGAAGGAAGGAGGAGGAGGAGGAGGAGGAGGAAGAAGAAGAAAGAAGAAGAAGAAGAAGAAGAAGAAGAAGAAGAAGTGAATGAAAACAGTTCCTGCCTTCAGTGAAATTGCAATTTGATCAGGGAAGAAAACACAGAAAAGGAATTTGAAATTTGGGTCAGGTACATACCATAGGGGCATGAAGGAAGAGTCTGAGAACTGCTACGAGAGAGGAACACATAGATAAAGGTGATGTCTATATTTACTCATTGCTTTAAATGGAGGTTTTGGAGTTCATGACTTTGCTCACCAATCCAGGTGGAGGGAAGGAAGTCAGGAAGTGTGAATACATTAAGTATCATTTGATAGGCAGATAGACAGAAAGGAAGATTTATTAAGCACCTTCTAAGGGCCAAGCACTACACTGATGGCTGAATCTAAAAATATAAGCAAGCAAGAAAATCTGTTCTCAATGAGCTTACATTAATAGACAAAAAGGTCAGATGAAGAGGAGCTGGAAGTGCTGGGGTAAGGCATGGTTTAAAGTTTGTATAGTCTTTATCTAACTGAAAATAATGAAAAGGTACATAAAATGTAAAGGAATCTAGAATAAGCCTACAAGATATCGGTGTATGTTTATTTACAAAATTGCCCCTAAAGAAATAAGTAACAGGTTTAATAATCAGAAAGGCATTCAGTGTTCCTTGCTAGATCATGTTGATATAAGAAAAATATCAGTGCTCCCCAGAGTAATTTACCAGTTGAATTCTGTAGCAATGATACAATCAAAAAGATGTTTTACAGAACTAATTTAATAACAACAAAAATATTTTGGAAAACAATACCTAGAAAATCAATGGAAATTACTCCCCAAAAATTTAAGAAAGAAAGGGATTAATCACATGTTCAGAATTAAAACTATACCATAAAGAAGTAGTCATCAAAAAAAAGTTTGGAATGGTTTAAAAAACAGAGAAGTAGATCCATGGAACAAACTAAAAATGGAGAACCAGTAGTAATGGACCCTTATATTACATGTTTGCTAAGTCTGAAAATATAAATGGCTCAGGAATAAATTCTTCTTTTGATAATAACTGTTGGGATAACTAGCAAACAGTCAGGGAGAAGTTAAAGTTATACCAACAGCATTCATCATATTGGACCATAATTTGTAAATGAGTTTATGAACTTATTAAAGATCATATCACAACAAATTAGAAAAAAAGAACATTTACTTCAATGACTTAGAGAAAACCATACAGTCTTAAGATATTCTGCATATTTCTGGGCATTATTTCTCTCATCATACAATTCATAGCCTAGCCAACATCCAAGCATGGATTCTCAGTAGGAGAGTTAAATTCAAAATTATTGAGCTAAACGGACAGGCTTATTTGACTCTACTGCAAATGGCAGTGCTTCAATAACAGCCATCCTTGACAGATATAGGGAGCTGAGTGTTCCATTAGAGTGACTGTATTGCATTTATGGCTTCATCTCGAAGTTGACCCTTGTCAGTGGCAGGGAGATTGTGTTCTGTAGCAGAAAGAAAGAAAGAAAAAGGGAAGATGATTCAATCTGCACTCCAAATCCCTCAGTTCATTATCTCAACCTGGGTATCATGGTACATCATAAGTCTTCTTGAACTTTGGTTGGTTATTATGTTGATGACAGCTTTGAAGTCTTTCAGATTTGATTATCTCTAAAGTATTGCTGTTATTGTAAAAATTGTTCTTCTAATTCTTCTCATTTCATTTTCCTTAATTTCATACAAGTCTTCCCATGTTGTTCTGAAACCATCCCCTTTGTCAGTTCTTACTTCACAAGAGTACTTCATCGCATTCAAGTACTATAACTTTTTCAGCTAGTCCTCAGTTTATGGGTATTCCCTCGTTTTCCAATCCTTTGCCACCACAAAATGAGTGTTTATTAATATTTTTAAGTATAAAAGTCCTTTTTTTCCTCCTTTGAACTATCTGGAGAATAGAACTGGAAGTGGCATCACTAGGTAAAAGAATGGACTCAGGGCCATAACTCTTTGGCATACTTCCAAATTGCTTTACAGAATGTTTGGATCAACATACACCTCTGCCATACTTTCTTAAAAACAGGAATGAGGGAGTTTTGTATCTTATGAAAAGTCTACTCTTCATTTCTTGGCAAAATGTGATGATTTTTGTTTTTCTTATTATTTATGTGGACAATTATTTTCATACTTTTTCTAATATTTTAAAATCGATGACAAATGTTGGAGGATATGTTGAAAAAACAGGACACCAACTCAATGTTGGTGGAATTGTGAACTGATTCAACGATTTTGGAGAGCATTTTGAAATTATGCCCAAAGACTTATTAAACTATCTATACCCTTTCATCCAGCAATGACACTACTTGGTCTATTTCCAAAAATAATCAGGGAAAAAGGAAAAGAACGTACATGTTCTGTAATGTTTATAGCAGTTCTGTTCATGGTGGCAAAGAACTTGAAACTGCAGGGATGTCCATTAATTGGAGAATGCCTCAACAAGTTGTGGTACATGATTTTCCTTTTTTTTTTTTTATGAGGCAATTGGGGTTAAGTGACTTGACCAGGGTCACACAGCTAGTGAGTAGTGCATAATTTTGATGGAATACTATTATACCATAAAACTGATGTGCTCAATTATTTTAGAAAAAAAAACATGGAAAAGGATACTAGGAAGATTGCAGAGTAGGTCAGAAAATTCTAAGCTCTCAAGATTTTCCTTCACAAAATAGAGGAAATAGCACTTCAGGATGAATATTGAGCAGTAAAAACTAAATGAGTAGGAGTAGAAGAGGAGTTTTCCTGAGACAATCAGGGAATATCTGAAGAAAAGTCCCCAGACTAGATTTGGTCCTTGGGAAGAGTAACCACCTCCAGGTTAGATCCTCGGTCCCCTTAAACAATAAGCTGCAAGGCCTGGGGCTAGCTAGTTTGGGAGGCTGCCTTGCCTGAGGCCAGAAAATTTGATTCCAGGAATAGTGAGGGGTGTTGGGCATCTGAAATGGGAAAAATCTAGGGAGGCTCTGCTGAAAAGGAATGCCAGAACTGGCTGTGATGTAGACAGGTGGCAGAATGCGAGAAGGAACCAGCACATGTCCGGTGAGTGTAGAAGCAGTTGACAGGGACACCACTGCCTGTGGGCACTTACAAGAGGCTGGAGCTCATGGTTCTGGTTCCATTCTAGAAGAGAGAACTGAAAGAGGATCTCAGGCCAGAGGCACCATAGCAGAGATGACTCTCCTCACAGTTGAGGGTACAAAAGAGAGTTTGTGGTCACTCACAGACCAGACCACAGGCCAGGAGAGGAGGAAACACCTCTTCTTATATCATACCACCTTTGAAATACTAAAAACTTGCAGGTCCCTAGAATTATCTCTGAAAACAGCTGCATAAAATCCATAACTCTAAACAAATTCTAGAGTAGCAGAATGCACAGAAACAGAGTGAAACAAATTTCCAGCTCAAGACAACCTGGAAGCCCAGCCCTACCTTCACAAAGAGTTAAAAAAAAAAACGGTCAAGCAATAGGCTGTGAAAATTAGCAAACAACAGAAAAAAACTCAGACTGTACAATCTTACTTTGTTGAGAAGGAAGATCAAGGATTTTCAAAATCAAGTAAGAGAAGCAGAGGAAAAATTGGGAAGAAAATGAGAGTGATACAAGAAAGTCATGAAAAAAGTCAACAGCTAACTAAATGAGGTGCAAAAAATACCGAAGAAAATAAAAGAAAATAGCACCTTAAATAGCCTATGCAAGCCCAAATGGAAAAGGAAGTCCAAAAGCTCACTGAAGAAAATAATTCCTGAAAAATTAGAATGGAAAAAATGGAAGCTAATGACTTTATTAGAAATCAAGAAATTATGAAACAAAACCAACAGAATGAAAACAATAGAAGACAATGTGAAATGCATCACTGGAAAAACAATTGAGCTGAAAAATAAACCCAGGAGAGATAATTTAAAAATTATTATGTTATCTGAAAACCGTAATCAAAGAAAGAGAATAAACAAAATCTTTTGAGAAATTATCAAGAAAAACTGCCCTGATATTTTAGAACCAGAGGGTAAAATAGAAATTGAAAGAATCCACCAATCATCTCCTGAAAGACATTCCAAAAGGAAAACTCCCAGGTATATTATAGCCAAATTCCAGAGTTCCAGTTCCAGGAGAAAATATTGCAAGCAGCCAGCAAGAAACAATGTAAGTATTCTAGAAACACAATCAAGATAACACAAGATGTAGCAGCTTCTTTACTAATGGTTCAGAAGGCTTAGAATATGATATTCCAGAGATCAAAGGAGCTAGGATTAAAACAAGAATCACGTTCCTCGATGAGGACAAAGTCTAGGGTCCATGAAGATTCCTTGCCTTAGAATGGCTGCTAAGCACAGGTCCTTGCCTGGCTCTGTGGTGTTGCCCTAAGTAGCCCTGAATACCAAATAGAATGCCTTCCAGGGGGACCATGATACTTCTACCTGCACAAGGTCAAGAGGCTCTGGATTTTGGTTAAGAAGTTTTTTGGAGTTACAATGCAGCGTTTCTGTGAAGAGCAGACAATTGTGTTTTTTCTATTATAATTTTATAGTCGGTTTCATATAAATATGGCCAGTTTTCATCTCTGATCTTGTGAAATATAGTACTAGGCTTTTTGTATTTAAGGTTTTATAGGAGTACAGTGAGCCTTCACTTACTTCTCCTTGACCTATCTTCCAGGTTGTTTGTTTGTGAGAAGAGATAGCTTATATTTTAAGATCTATTCTGTCATTTGATTTTGTTCCTTGTGGGATACTTATCTCTCTCTGCCCATGGAGTCCTCCAGCACTGGAAGAATCCTAGCTATTCTCTGGCCTGCTGTGTTCATTTCCAGCTTTGTGACACTGGAGGAGGACTCTCCTCCCAAATGAGGATGGTAAGAGCACCCACTTAGTGGTTTGCAGTGAGGATAACAGGAGGCAATATTGGCCAAGGGCTTTTCCCCTTTAGAGCACTTAATATGCTAGCTAGTTTCTAAATTCTGAGGGCCCTTCAATCTACTCGACATATTGTGTTCTTCTAGCCTTTCTTCCTTATGATCTTCTATGTTGTAAAGGCTTTCTATCACTGATACAGCCCTTCTTCTAAATGGCCTACCAGGTCTAAAGCTTTGTTCTCTGTGTCATCTCCCAGAGTGACATTGTATATTCCAAGCTCTCTAGTAGCCTTGACATTCTATGCTCTAGAGACTCACCCTAATCTGACATTCTGGGCTTTTGGATCTCTTAAGAATTTTTAAATAAATTTTATTTTACTACATGTAGCTTAACAATTCCGCAATTTATATGACAAAGGTGATTCCATTCAAATGCTGTCAATATAAAAAATATTTATTTTCTTTGGGGGGAAGCTAGACAATGGGGTTAAGTGACTTGCCCAGGGTCACAAAGCTAGTGAGTGTCAAGTGTCTGAAGTGGGATTTGAATTCAGGTCTCCTGACTCTTGGGCCAGTCCTCAATCACTGTACCACCTAGCTGCCCCTTGAAACCTAACTTTTTTTTAAAACATTATACACTCATTGCCCATTACGATACCATCATACTTGTTCACCTGATGGTGGTACTACATGGAATTATGTTTTTGATCCTCATTTTACTTTTATCCATATAGACCACTTTGTTTTCATGCTCTGTCCTTGTCTTTATGTTGCAAGATCTAAGCTTTAATTTAGAATAAAAAAAAAAGCCTGATATAAATTTTACTGAAATAAAGTTTTTTATCATATGTATTTTTGGCTGGTGTTTACTAAATTATCTTTTCCCTTCTATTACATTGGCCCATGGAGCAGGAAAGACATAAATGGTTGTTTTATAAATGCTTCTGGTCCATGACTCGTTGTTCTTTAAGAACATTCCCATTGGGCAGGTAGGTGGCGCAATGGACAGAGTGCCTGGCCTGAAGTCAGGAACACTCATTTTCCTGAGTTCAAAGCTGGCCTTAGAAATTTACTAGCTGTGTGACCCTAGACAAGTTACTGAAGTCGGCGTTTCTATATATTACCAACAAAGCCTAGCAGCAAAAGAGAGAAAGAGAAATTCAATGTAAAGTAACTGTAGATAACACAAAATATTTGGGAGTCTACCTGCCAAGACAGAAACAAGAAATATATGAACATAATTACAAAACAATTTTCACATAAAGAAAGAACCAAATATACCGAAAAACATCAGTTTCTCATGGGTAGGCAGAGCTAATATAATAAAAATGACAATTCTACCTAAATTAATTTACGTGATCCATGTCATACCAATCAAAGTACCAAAAATTATAATGGAAGTGGAAGTGGAAAAATAATAAAATCCATGTGGAAGAAAGCTCATGGATATCAGGGGAATCATTGAAAGAAAATGCAAAAGAAGGTGGTTTAGCCATACCAGATCTCAAACTGTAAGAAATAGAGTGATGGACCAGTGCAATAAATTAGGTAGAAATTATATTATAATAAATGACCATAGTAATCTAGTGTATGATAAACACAAAGATTCAAGTTAATGGAACAAAAATTCATTATTTGGCAAGTACTGCTAGGAAAATATTGAACAACATTTCGCATCATGTACCAAAAAAAGTCCAAATGAGTACATGATTTACACATAAAGGGTGATGCCATAAGAAAATGAGAAAGCATGGAATAGATTATTAGTCAAATTTGTGTATAAGGGAAAAATTCAGGACCAAGAAAGATAAGAGTGTATTAAAAATATAAAATTGATTATTTTGATTATATAAAGTTAAAAGGTTTTTGCACTAACAAAGCCAATGCAACCAAAAGTATAAAGCAAGCAGAAAAACGAAAAAGTTTTACAACAACTATCTCCAATAAAGGCCTCATTTGTCAAATATAGAGAACTTAGTGAAATTTATAAGAATACAAGTAATTCTCCAGTTGATAAATGGTGAAAGGATGTGAACAGGCAGTTTTCACACAAAGAAATCAAAGCTACTATAATCATATAAAAATGCTCTAAATCACTATTGATTAGAGAAATGCCAATTGCAAGAACTCTGAGATAACATCTAACATCTCTCAGATTGGCTAATATGACAGAAAGGAAAATGTTGGATGTTGGAGATGATGTGGGAAAAGTGGAACACTAACGCATTGTTGATGAAGTTGTGAACTGAAGAAACTATTCTAGAAAGCAATTTGGAACTATGCCCAAAGGGTAAAACCATGCATACTCTTTGATTCGGCAATACCACTGCCAGGTCTGCATCCCAAAGATATTTAAAAAAGGGAGAGGAAAGACTTTTTTGCACAAAAATATTCATAGTTGCTCTTTTGTAGTGGCTAAGAACTGGAAACAAAGAGATGCTCATCAATTTGGGAATGGCTAAAGAAGCTGTGGTATAGGATTGTAATGGAATATTATTGTGCTATAATAAATGACAAGCAGAATGATTTCAGAAAAACCGGGAAAGACTTACATGACACCTGCATAGTTTAGGGAAGAAAACCAGGAGAACACTGTACCCAGTAAGAGAAATATTGTTTGATGAAGAAATGTGAATGACAGCTATCCTTAGCAATGCAAGGATCCAAGACAATCCTAAAGGAGTAATGGTTAAGCATACTATCCACCTCCAGAGAAAGAACTGATATTTTTAATACAGACTAAAGCATGATATTTTTCATTTTATTTCTTTCATTTTTTTTCATTTATTAGAGTCTTCTTCTACAAAAGGACTAGCATGGGAATGTTTTGCATAACTTCATGTGTATAGCCTATATCTGATTGCTCACTGTTGCAGGGAGGGAGGAGGGGAGGGATAGAGGCAGGGATAGAATGTGTAACTCAAAACTTTAAACAAAAATTTAAATATGTATATATGTATAATTCATATGTATTTACTCAAAATATACATGTATGTATATCCTCAAAACAAAACTGATGGGATGCATTCAGTAAATTAACAAAAAAAATTATAATCATCCTGACAAAGGAAAAACGAACATTCAAAAATTAAAAAGATACACAAGATCTGAATTTTTGAAGGGAATCATAGACCAGAAACAAAAATCTGGGATAAATATATAAGTTCCAAATATCTTTGTAGTGAAATGTAGAAGGTAACATTACCTGAGCTAGGAGAAGACACTAAAAATAACATAGTAGTGCAAGGAGACTTTTATATCCATCTCTCAGTTTTTATAAGTGTAATGGAAAGGTACACCAAAGAGAAAATAAGGAAGTGAAAAAATTACTGGAGAGAGTAGAGTTAAAAAGAACTACACTTGTGGTAACTTTTAAATGGTACTACAAAGGCATATACAGATTTCCATGAGGTATTACAGCACAGAGATACTACAAACAAATATGAAAAGCAGAAATAGCGAATACATCCTATATAGGTGATAATAAAATAAAAGCTATTGGTGCAGAAAACACATAAAAAAACCCCAAAACACAAAAGTGACTTAACAATAAATCCTAAATAGCCAATAAGTTAAAGAAGAAATCATAAAAACAATAGGAATTGGACTTTCAGGTAAAATATTCAAGAAGATGGGGGACTAGACATTTTCTGATCACCTTGAACTCTGATACATCTTTAAAACAAAAAGAATTCACCAAAGATAAATTAACATCAGAAAATAAAATAAATGTATGGATACGATAGAGGGAATATAGTTAGCAATAGTAACAGTGAAAAAAACATTTTGAAGCAAGTTTCTCTGATGAAGGCCTCATTTCTCAAACATATAGAGAGTTAAGTTAAATTTATAAAAATAAGAGCCATTCCCGAATTGATAAATGATCAAGAGATATGATAAATTTTTAGATGAAGTAATCAAGGCTATCTATATCCACTTGAAAAAAAATACTTTAACTTACTATTGATTGGAGAAAGGCAACATAAAACATACCTATGAGATAGGCTAATAGCACAGAAAAAGCAAAAGACAAATATTGGAGGTGATGTGGAAAACATGGGACATTAATGCATTGTTGGTGAAGCTGTGAAATGATTCAACCATTCTGAAGAACAATCTGGAATTATTTAATTTGATTTATCAACAATCACTTCCATATGCTTTTGAGTTGAAAATTTTTCTCCCCTTTCCTCCCCCCCACCCTCCCCAAGAAGGCACACAATCTGATATAGGCATTACATTTACATTCCTATTCAAGATATTTTCACATTAGTGAAGTTGTAAGTAAAAATTAAAACCAATAGGAGGAACCATCAGAAAGATGAAACATAACTCAACAGAAGGTTAAAATAAGTGATAGCGATTCGACTTCCGTAGTTCTTTCTTTGGATGCGGATAGCATTTTCAATCTGAGGCCTCTGGAAATATCTTAGATCCTTGTAATGCTGAGAAGGGTTCTGTTTAGCAATATTAGTCATCGCATAACGTGGCTGTTGTTGTGTACAAAGTCCTCTTGGTTCTGCTCACTTCACTCAGCAGCAGATCATATAAGTCTTTCCAGGTTTTTCTGAAGTCAGCCTGTTCATCATTTCTTACAGCACAATAGTATTCCATTACATTCATATACCACAACTTGCTCAGCCATTCCCCAGTGGATGGGCATCCTCTCAATTTCCAATTCTTTGCCACCGCAAAATGAGCTGCTATGAATATTTTTGTACATGTGGGCCCTTTTCCCATTTCTTTGATCTCTTTGGTATATAGCCCTAGAAGTGCTATTGCTGGATCAAAGGGTATGCACATTTTTGTAGCCCTTTGGGCATAGTTCCAAATTGTTCTCCAAAATGGTTGGATCATTTCACAACTCCACCAACAATGTATTAGTGTTCCAATTTTCCCACATCTTCTCCAACATTTATCATTTTCCTGTTTTGTCATGTTGGCCAATCTGATAGGTGTGATGTGGTACCTCAGAGTTGTTTTGATTTGCATTTCTCTAATCAATAACGATTTAGAGCATTTTTTCATATGACTATAGATGGCTTTAATTTCTTCATCTGAGAACTGTCTGTTCATATCCTTTGACCATTTATCAATTGGGGAATGCCTTGTGATCTTGTAAATTTGTCTTAATTCTCTATATATTTTAGAAATGAGGCCTTTATCAGAGAGACTGGTTGTAAAAATTCTTTCCCAATTTTCTACCTTCCTTCTAATCTTAGTTGCATTGGCTTTGTTTGTGCAAAAACTTTTCAATTTAATGTAATCAAAATTATCCATTTTGCTTTTCATAATGTTCTCTATCTCCTGTTTGGTCATGAATTCTTCTGTTCTCCATAGATCTGATAGGTAAACTATTCCTTGTTCTCCCAGTTTACTTATGGTATCAGCCTTTATATCTAAGTCCTGAACCCATTTTGACTTTATTTTTATATGGTGTGAGATTTGGGTCTATGCCTAGTTTCTGCCATACTCTTTTCCAGTTTTCCCAGCAGTTTTTTTCAAAGAGTAGGTTCTTATCCCAGAAGCTGGGGTCTTGGGTTTATCAAATAATAGATTACTATAGTCATTGACTACTGTGTCTTGCATATTTAACCTATTGCACTGATCCACCTCCCTATTTCTTAGCCAGTACCAAGCAGTTTTGATGATGCTGCTTTATATACAATTTAAGATCTGGAATTGCTAGGCCACCTTCCCCTGCATTTCTTTTCATTAGTTCCTTTGATATTCTGGACCTTTTGTTTTTCCAAATGAATCTTGTTATTATTTTTTCTAACTCTATAAAATAATTTCTTGGTAGTTTGATTGGTATGGCACTGAATAAGTAAATTAGCTTAGGTAGGATTGTCATTTTTATTATATTAGCTCGGCCTACCCATGAGCAACTGATGTTTTTCCAATTATTTAGATCTGATTTTATTTGTGTGAAAAGTGTTTTGTAATTGTGTTCATAGAGTTCCTGGGTTTGTTTCAGGAGGTAGACTCCTAAATATTTTATAATGTCTACAGTAAGTTTAAATGGGATTTCTCTTTCTATCTCTTGCTGTTGGGCTTTGTTGGTAATATATAGAAATGCTGATGATTTATGTGGGTTTATTTTATAGCCTGCAACTTTGCTAAAGTTGTTTATTATTTCAAGTAGTTTTTTACTTGATTCTCTAGGATTCTCTAAGTATATCATCATGTCATCTGCAAAGAGTGATAGCTTTGTTTCTTCTTTGCCTATTCTAATGCCTTCAATTTCTTTTTCTTCTCTTATTGCTAAAGCTAAGGTTTCCAGTACAATATTGAATAACAGTGGTGATAATGGACATCCTTGTTTCACCCCTATCTTATTGGAAATGCTTCTAGCCTGTCCCCATTACATATAATGCTTGCTGAAGGTTTTAGATAATGCTATTTATTATTTTAAGGAAGACTCCATTTATACCTATGCTTTCTAGTGTTTTTAATAGGAATGGGTGCTGTATTTTATCAAAAGCTTTTTCTGCATCTATTGAGATGATCATGTGGTTTCTGTTGGTTTTGGTGTTGATATGCTAAATTATGCTGATAGTTTTCCTAATATTGAACCAACTCTGCATTCCTGGTATAAATCCTACCTGGTCATAGTGTATTATTCTTGTGATAAGTTGCTGCAATCTAGTTGCTAATATTTTGTTTAAAATTTTTGCATCTATATTCATTAGAGAAATTGTTCTATAATTTTCTTTCCCTATTTTGACAATTCCTGGTTTAGGTATCAACACCATATTTGTATCATAAGAAGAATATGGTAAGACTCCTTCTTCACCTATTTTCCCAAATACTCTATATAGTTTTGGAATTAATTGTTCTTTACATATTTGATAGAATTCACATGTAAATCCATCTTGCCCTGGAGATTTTTTCGTAGGGAGTTCATCAATGGCTTGTTCAATTTCTTTTCTGAGATAGGGTTACTTAAGTATTGTACTTCCTCTTCGGTTAATCTGGGCAACTTTTTTTTTGTAAATATGTATCCATTTCACTAAGATTGTCAAATTTGTTGGCATATACTTTGTTTTAATTTCCTCTTCCTTGGTGGTAGCTTCTCCCTTTTCATTCTTGCTACTAGCAATTTGGTTTCCTTCTTTCTTCTTTTAATTAAATTACCCAAGGTTTTTCTATTTTGTTGGTTTTTTCATAAAACCAGCTCTTAGTTTTATTTTTTAGTTCAATAGTATTCTTAATTTCAATTTTCTTAATTTTTCCTTCGGTTTTTCTAAATTGGTGTTTAGTTGAGGATTTTTGAGTTGTTCATTTTCCAGTTTTTTTAGTTGTATGCCCAATTCATTAATCTCTTTTTTCTATTTTATTTATGTAAGCATTTGGAGATATAAAACTTCCCCTAAGAGCTGCTTTTGCTGCATCCCATAAGTTTTGGTATGTTGTCTCATTATTCTCATTCTCTTAAATGAAATTATTGATTGTTTCTATGATTTGTTGTTTGACCCAATCATTTTTTAGGATTTCATTATTTAGTTTCCAATTATTTTTTAGTCTATCTTTCCATGGTCTTTTATTACATATAATTTTTATTGCATCATGATCTGAAAAGGACATTTAATATTTCTGCCTTTCTGCATTGGATTTGAGGTTTTTATGCCCTAGTACATGGTCAATTTTTGTGTATGTGCCATGTACTGTGAAAAAAAGTATATTTTTCTATCCCCATTCAGTTTTCTCCAGAGGTCTATCATACCTAACTTTTCTAATGTTCTATTCACCTCCTTAACTTCTTTCTTGTTTATTTTGTTAGATTTATCTAGTGCAGAGAGGGGGGTTCAGGTCCCCCACTAGTATAGTTTTGCTGTCTATTTTTCCTGTAACTCCCTGAACTTCTCTCTAAGAATTGGATGCTATACCATTTGGTGCATATATGTTTAGTAATGATATTACTTCATTGTCTATGGTGCCTTTTAGCAGGATGTAGTTTCCTTCCTTATCTCTTTTGATTACATCTATTTTTGCCTTTGCTTTGTCTGAGATCAGGATTGCTACACCTGCGTTTTTTTTTTTACTTCAGCTGACTCATAATATATTCTGCTCCAGCCTTTTACCTTTACCCTGTATGTGTCACTCTTTTTCAAATGTGTTTCCTGTAAACAACATATTGTAGGATTGTGGTTTTTAATCCATTCTGCAATCCATTTCCATTTTATGGAACAGTTCATCCCATTCACATTCACAGTTATGATTACTATCTCTGTTTTTTCTCCATCCTTTCCCCCCCATTTATGCTTTTCTTTCTCCATTTTCCTTTCCCCTTCACTAGTGTTTTGCTTTTGACCACTGTCTCCTTCAGTCCCTCCTCCTTTTTATTATCCCTTTTCCTTTTCTTCCCCTTTACCCTTACTGCTTTTTCCCTCCCTTCTTTCCCCCTTTTCACTTTTCTTTCCCCCTTCCCTTTTTTTCCCCTATTTCCCTCCTACTGCCTATAGGGCAAGTTAGATTTCTATACCTGATTATGTTATGCCCTTCTTGAGGCAAATCTGATGAGAGTAAGGTTCAGGCAATGCTCACCCCCCCCCTTTCCTTCTGCTGTAATAGGATTTTGTGTCTTTTCCTGCGATGTAATTTAGGCTTGTCTGCCTCCTCCTTTTTCAGTACATTTTCTAAGATCACATTGATCCACTTATTTGGATCCATTTAATACACTTGATTAGATTTTTTTTTAATCATTACATCAAAGTCAACGAATATCCATCCACTTCATGTACACTGCTTTAATACGGTGTAATAACAATGCAGTTCTCAAGGGTTGCAAGTGTCATATTCCCTTGTAGGGGTTTAAACAGCCCCCCCCTTATTAACAACATATTGTATCTTTCTGTCCCATTTACCTTTTTATGTCCTTCTTGAGTTCTGTACTTGAAGATCAAATTTTTTGTTGAGCTCTGGTCTTTTTATCAGGAAAGTTTGGAAGTCTCCTATTTTGTTGAATATCCATCTCCTCCCTTGAAAAATGATGCTCATTTTTGCTGGGAAATTGATCCTTGGCTACATTCCAAGCTCATTTGCCTTACAGAATATCATGTTCCATGCCCTGCAGTCTTTTAATGTGGAACATGCAAGGTCCTGCGTAATCCTAACTGTGGTTCCATGACATTTATTACTTTTTTATAGCTGCTTGTGGCACCTTCTCTTTCATCTGGTAATTTTGAATTTTGTTATTATATTCCTCGGCATTGTCAATTTGGGATCTCTTTCAGGTGGTGATGGGTGGATTCTTTCTATGGTTATTTTCCCTTCTGGTTCTAGGACTTCTGGGCAGGTTTCCTTTGTGATTTCCAGAAATATACTGTCCAGGATCTTTTTTTCATAATGCTTTTCAGGTAGTCCAATAATTTTGAAATTATCTCTCCTGAATCGCTTTTCCAGGTCAGTTGTTTTACCAATGAGGTATTTTATGTTTTCATATATTTTTTCATTTTTTTGGTTCTATTTGGCTGATTCTTGCTCTGTCATAGAGACAATAGTTTCCATTTGTCCAATTCTAGCTTTTAACAGATTGCTTTCTTCCATTAGTTTTTGTACTTCCAGTTGGTCGTTTCTTGATCATAGTTTCTATGCCTTTTGAAATTGATCATAATGACAATATTGTTATTTTACACATGATTCACTTGGTTCTGGTCACTTCACTCTACCCAAATTCAAGTGTCTTACCAGGTTTCTATGAAATAATTTACTTTATCAATTCTTATAGAACAACCTTGTTCTAATACATTCATATGCCCTACATTGTTCAGCCATTCCCCAAATAATGGATACCCCAATTTGATTCGAATTCATTGCTAATATACAGAAGTATTTTGTGTATGTGGGGCTCTTTACTTTTTCTTTGATATCTTCAGACTATAGACCAAACTATTTTGCAGTCATTTTCTTCCTCAAAACAGGATTAAGACAGGAATCCACAAGGAAGGTTTGGTAGTTAGTGCTGGGTGAGGACACCCTGTCTTCTTGTCCTTATAAAGCTGCTCATTCATAAAGTAACTAGTGCTAACAATGAGATGAATGCATTCCTAATCAAGACAAGTCAATGAGTCAAAAAGGATTTATTAAGCACCAAGCACAGCTTAGGTGCCATTGTAAGATTTAGGGATAAAAGTACAATCAAGGAAACAATTTGCAATCACAAAATCCAATACATATTACTTAAGTGCCTTATGGAGATGTTATATCTGACTTCTATCTGTGAGAAGTCATTACAACAAATATGCCATTGGTTTGGAGCAGTGGCTGCAAGTAGGGAAGGCTCAGTGCAGGCCATCCCCACAAGATTTCTTCAGGCAGAGCCCATGGACTCCTCTAACCCTGGAAGAATCCTACCTGTTCCCTGGCCTGGAGTGTTCATTCCCATAGCAGGGTTGGGTGCAGAATCAAGTGATGAACTATTAATTTTCTGAGAAACTCATTACCTTAGCACTGGAGGGATACTGATATAGGAAACTGTGAATCTTGTTCATAAGTCTTATTTATAGATTATATAGACAAGAAGGGAACTTCTTAGAAAGGGTGATTTGACAGACACCCAAAATGTCCACCTATCCCATCTCCAAATCCCTCTGGCACTGACCTGTAGACTCTACTCATTCCCAATGATGTAGTAGGGTAGGCCTACACAACCTGTGCCCTGCAGGCTTCTTATGGCCTGTGGGCACACCAAAGATTTTCAGGTGACCCATGAAAAATGGAGAGGGTGTTTTCCTCTATATTTTTCATTAGTCGCCCCAAATCCTTTGGCAAGCTTCATGTTCTGCAGGCCTGTAGTAGCAGAAAAACGGCTGGTTTTGGATTTGGAGAAAGCAGGCCTGGCTCCCTGTCCAGCTCCTCTCTTGGTTCTCCTTTCCTACTGTGTTTGAGCTTAATCATCATCTGTCAAACTTTTCAGGATTAGGAAGAATTTTGGTGGTAACCTGGGCAGAGTTTGGGGGTTACTAACCTAGGGCTAACCCCACCATAAAGGCAGTACATTTTCAGCACCACTTCCCTCCTCCAACTTTCTTCTAAAACAACTGGACACAATCCCTGTCTGCTGGTTATTGAAGCGGGGGAGGGGAGAAGGGATGCTGGCAAAGCCTCTGCAGTAGGAGGGGATTCCAATACTGGCTTCAGGAAGGAATTCAGAAGTCACTTTGTCCATCTCTCCTGGGGATGTGGAGGCAGGTGGGGGAGGGGTACTGAAGGAGGCAATTAAGAATTACTGTGCACCTGCTGTGACACTTCATCTGGAGTCTGCCTTGTCTGGATATTCTCTTTTCATTCAAGAGGAGGATAGCACTGGTAAAATCTCTAGAGCAGGAAAAGATTTTGATATGGGCTCTATGCAGCAGCTTCTCCATTCAGACTAAGTCTCTGCTAAAGAAATATTCAGTGTCTCTTTGGAGCAGCATCAGCTGATCTTAAACTCCAATTGCCATGGTGATTGGTCTGTTTCCAAGGAAACCTCAAATCCTGAGATTCTGGCTCTCATACTGGATGGATTCTTACAAAACGCTTGTTTTTGCCCCTCAATTCACAGGAGAGGTGTGTGTCTACATTACAAAATTTGCATGATAGGATTCTTTTTCTATTGTTTTTCTTGTTTTTCTCCAACTCTATTGCTGTATTAAATAACATTATCTTAAAGGTAATTAAGTCAGGTGAACTAAATGATATCCACTGAAGATCATGGGAGAAACCCTGTTGAGGCTTCATGAGCTCTGACACATAACCCCCCTCTCCTCTGGACTACGTCTAAACTCTGAGTAGAAGTGTAGCAGGCACCTTCCAGGAGTTTGACCTTCCAGTATACGTGGGGATTGGGCACTCCAAGCCTGTACTGCACATGGATTATGTCAGTTGATTCTCACAGATTCCCTACAGATATTATCATTCCTACTTTACAGGTGAGGAAACTGAGGTTCTCAGAGGTTAGGGGACTTAACCATATTCAAAAATGTGTTATGTGTCAGGGAAGGGATTTTAAATCCATGTTCTTTCTGACTCCAAGTGCACACCAAGCCTTATCCCCAGTGTATCGTGTGCCTGTTTTCATTTTCCTTTATTATTTTTTTTAATTTCAATTGGCCCCGAACAGACTCTCACTCATAATGGACAAAATCAGTGAGAAAATCTGACCCACACTATGACCACACCTGAATGCATATATAATAGTCTGCACATCTAGTCCCCTACCCATGTACAAAGAGGAAGGGAGATCACACTGTCTCTTGGAGAAACATTAAGATAGTATTTCAATTCCAAGACACATTATGGGTTCCACTTGTAACTATGTAACCTCATACATCTCACAGTTGCTGTAGGAGTTACTGTGTCCAAAGATTGTCTGCTCTTGGTGGGCATTCATCAGGCTGCACTTAACTATGCTGGGCATTAAAATTCTGGCATTACAACTGCTGACAACCTCAGAGGCCATCTAGTCCAATCTACTCATTCTACAGCTGAGCAAACTGAGACTAAGAGAGGGGAAGTGACTGGCCCAAGGTCATATAAGTAGAAAGCACAAGAAGCAGGATTTTAACACAGGTTTAGAGATACCACTGCCACAAGTCTTCTTATCAGTGAACAGCTGGCACTCTATGGGAAGCCTCAGCTTCTACTCACTTTGTCCCATGGTAATATTTTGCTTATGTTGAGGTCAACACAAGGAAATGGTAAAGGAACTATGTTTCATGGGCATAGTCACACTCACAACAAAGCAAATATAAGATTAGGTTTATTTCTCCTGAGCAAAAATATAAGTCACAGGGGAGTGGAGTTGAGCTTATTAACTACATTATTGTAGTCATTTAATAAAGCCTTGTAGGGTTGATTCAGCCAACAAAGAAACAAGAAAAATCATTGTCTCTCTACACTGTTCTCCACCTCCCCAAGGCTGGTGTTAGAGGTAGAAGACTTTCAAGGACTATAAAAGGGGGACTGTGTATAACAGACTTGGGCTGAGGGGTGTGCTGGTTGGCCAGGAAGAGCAGGAGTTTGTACTATCACAGAAGTACATATGTATTCCTTGACGTTAATTAAGTTAGGTGGGTTAGTTATTTTGATTGCTGGTCATGGAGGCAACAGAGTAAGTGGATCATGAGGCAGCCTGCCCCTTCTCCCACTAAGCCTCAGGGCTGCTTTTAAAACCCAGAAAGGAGATTCCAGAGAAGACCTGTGGGGACCTGAGCTACCAGTGTGTTCTTTCTTTTTAAAAATTTTTAACATTCACTTCCACAAGATTTTGAGTTCCAAATTTTCTCTCCATCTTGCCTCTTTCCCCATCCCAAGATGGTATGCATTCTGCATATCTCTTTCCCTAATCTGCCCTCCCTTCTATCTCTCCCCCCTTCTCTTATCCCCTTTTCCTTCTATTTTCCTGCAGGATAGGATAGATTTCTATACCCCATTGCCTGTATTTCTTATTTCCCAGCTGTGTGTGAAAGCAATTTTTTAATATGTGTTTTTAAAACTTTGGGTTCCAAATTTTCTCCCTTCCTCCCTCCCCAACCACCCTCATTGAAAAGGCAAGCAACACTATACAGGTTATACATATGTAGTTATGCAAAACACTTCCACAGTAGTCATGTTGTGAAAAACTAACTATATTTCCCTTAATCCTATCTCCCTCCCCATTTATTCTAATTTCTCTTTTGACCCTGTCCCTCCCCAGAAGTGTTTGCTTCTGACTACCCCCGGCCTCAATCTGCCATCTCCTCTATTATCTCCCAACTCTCTTGTGCCTTCCCCTCCTATTTTCCTGTAGGGTAAGATTGATTTCCACACCCAATTAAGTGTGTATTTTATTCCCTCCTTAAGCCAAATACTATGAGAGTAAGATTCACTCATTCCCTTTCACCTTTCCCCACTTCCCCTCCACTGTAAAAGCCTTTTCTTGTCTGTTTTATGTGAGCTAATTTACCCTAGTCTGCCTCTCCCTTTATCCTTCTCCCAGTGTAATCCTCGCACCCCTTAATTTTATTCTCCAGATATCACCCCTTCATCTTCAACTCACCCTGTGCCCTCTATCTTTCTATATTTATATATATATATATATATATATATATATATATGTATATGTATATATACATATAATTCTTTTCCTCCAACTACCTTAATACTAACAAAGATCTCATGAGCTACAAATATTATCTTTCCATGCAGAATGTAAACAATTCATCCTTAATAAGTGTCTTATGATTTCTCTTTCCTGTCTGCCACTTCATGTTTCTCTTCAGTCTTGTATTTGAAAGTCAAATTTTTTATTCAGTTCTGGTCTGTTCATCAAGAATGCTCAAAAGTCCTTTATTTCACTAAATGTCCATTTTCCCCCCTGAAGGAATATGTTCAGTTTTCCTGAGTAGGTATTTCTTGGTTGTAATCCTATCTCCTTTGCCCTCTGGAATATTGTATTCCATGCCCTGCAGTCCCTTAATGTAGAAGCTGCTAAATCTTGTGCTATCCTGATTGTGTTTTCACAATACTTGAATTGTTTCTTTCTGGCTGCTTGCAATATTTTCACCTTGACCTGAGAACTTTGGAATTTGACTACAATATTCCTAGTAGTTTTCCTTTGGGGATCTCTTTCAGGAGGTGTTTAGTGGGTTCTTTCAATTTCTGTTTTGCCCTCTGGTTCTAAAATATCAGGGCAGTTTTCTTTCATAATTTCTTAAAAGATGATGTCTAGGCTGTTTTCTTGATCATGGCTTTCAGATAGTCCAATACTTTTTAAATTCTCTCTCCTGAGTCTATTTTCCAGGTCAGTTGTTTTTCCAGTGAGATACTTCACATTGTCTTCTATTTTTTTCATTCTTTTGGATTTGTTTTACAGTGTCTCGATTTCTCATAAAGTCACTAGCTTCCAATTGCTCCATTCTAATTTTTAAGGAAGTATTTTCTTCAGTAAGGTTTTGGAATTCCTTTTCCATTTGGCCAATTTTGCTTTTTAAGGTATTCTTCTCTTTGTTGGCTTTTTGGACTTCTTTTGCCATTTCGGTTAGGCTATTTTTTAAGGTGTTATTTTCTTCAGTATGTTTCTGAGTCTCCTTTAGTAAGCTGTTGACTTGTTTTACATGATTTTCTTACATCATTCTCATTTCTCTTCCCAGTTTTTCCTCTGCTTCCTTACTTGCTTCTCATAATCCTATTTGAGCTCTTCCATGGCCTGGAACTGATTCATATTTTTCTTGGAGGCTTTGGATGTAGGATCTTTGACTTTGTTGTCTTCTTCTGGTTGTATGTTTTGATCTTCTTTGTTACCAAAGAAAGCTTCTGTGGTCTGACTTTTGTGTGTGTGTGTGAGGTTTGGTCATGATCCCAGCCAATTACTTCAGTCATAAAGTATTTGTTAAAATAGGGGTCTGCTTTCAGTGTGGAGAATATACGGTTCCAAGCTTAGGGGGGTTTGTGCAGCTGTTCTCAGAGATACTTCTTGGGTCTTGTAAATTTTCAGTTCTTCCAAGGGGGCATGATGAAGGGCAAATGTAGCCTCACTGGAAACAGTGCAAAAAGGAGGGGTGCTGTGTGAGCATGCTAGAGAAGTCAGCTCAGAGATTTGTTTTTGTTTTGTTCTACCTACTTTTGGATTCTCTGTGTTCTAAATTGTGGAGACAACTGATATTAATTTATGTTTGGTGAATTATTTTTGTTTTGGAGATGTATCAGAGTTCAAGGTGATCAGAAAATTTCTAGCCTGTTGAACATATTACTTGGATATTCTATGATTTGTTCTTTAACTTATTCACTATTTAGGATTTCATTGTTAAGTCACTTTTGTGTCTTTGTGTTTTTTGTGTTTTGTTCACCAATATCTACTTTTATTTTATTACTGACTGTATAGGATGTATTCACTATTTCTGCCTTTTTATATTTGTTTGTAGCATCTCTGTGCCATAATACATCATCAATTTTTTTAAAGTTCCATTTCTTGTGGGAAATATGTA
>NW_027556291.1:56695840-56714228 GCF_003287225.1 Phascolarctos cinereus | reverse complement strand
ATGTCTTTGCAGTACCATTTAAAAGATAGCAGAAGTATGATTTTTAACTCTACTTTTTCCAGTAATTTTTTCACTTCCATATTTTCTCTTTTGTGTACCTTTCTACTAGACTTATACAAAAGTGGCAGAGTGACATTAAAGCCTCCTGTCACCATTGTTATTTTTAGTGTCTGCTTCTGGCTAAGTTAATATTACCTTACAAATCTGGCTACAAAGATATTTGGAACTTATATATTTACCCCAGATTTTGGTTTGTTGTCTATGATTTCCACCCACAAATGCAGATCTTGTTTATGTTTTTAATTTTTGAATGTTTGTTTTTGCTTTATGATGGTGACTACAAACCTTGGGTGTGTGTGTGTGTGTGTGTGTGTTTATTCAATTAATGCATAGTACTTTTTCCCATCCCATCAGTTTTGTTTTAATTATATGTTTGTGTTTTTACACGTATATGTGTATTTTTATTTAAAATTTTGAGTTCCAAATTCTATCCCTCCCTCTGTCTCTCACCTCCTTCCTCCCTCAGACATCAAGCAATCAGATTTAGGTTATACATGTGTAGTTATGTAAAACATTTCCATGTTAGTCCTTTTGTAGAAGAAGAGTCTAATAAATGAAAAAAAATGAAAGAAAGAAAATGAAAAATAACATGCTTTAGTCTGTATCAAAAAAAATCAGTTCTTTCTTTGGAGATGGATAGTATGCTTCACCATTAGTCCTTTAGGATTGTCTTGGATTATTGCATTGCTGAGCATAGCTGTCATTCACATTTCTTCATCAAACAATATTTCTGTTCCTGTGTACAGTGTTCTCCTGGTTTTCCAACATAAACTATGCATCAGTCATTTAAGTCTTTCTTGGTTTTTCTAAAATCACTCTTAAGTCATTTCTTATAGCACAATAATATTCCATTACAATCATATACCACAGCTTCTTTAGCCATTCCCTAATTGATGAGCATCCCCTTGATTTCCAGTTCTTAGCCACTACAAAAAGAGCTGCTATGAATATTTTTGTACAAATAGGTCTTTCCTCTCCCTTTTTAAATGTCTTTGGGATACAGACCTAGCAGTGGTATTGCTGAATCAAAGAGTATGTACAGTTTATAGCACTTTGGGCATAGTTCCAAATTACTCTCCAGAATGGTTTCATCAGTTCACAACTCCACCAACAGTGCATTAGTGTTCCACTTTTCCCACATCACCTCCAACATCCAACATTTTCCTTTTTTGTCATATTAGCCAACGTGATAGATGTTAAGTATTATCTCAGAGTTCTATGAATTGGCATTTCTCTACTCAATATTAATTTGGAGCATTACAGATAGCTTTGATTTCTTTGTGTGAAAACTGCCTGTTCACATCCTTTGACCATTTATCAACTGGGGAATGACTTGTATTCTTATACAATTGACTAAGTTCTCTATATTTGACAAATGAGGCATTTATTAGGGTAGTTGTTACAAAACTTTTTCCCTTTTTCTGCTTTCCTTATACTTTTGATTGCATTGGTTTTGTTGGTGCAAAAAAAATGTCTAATGTTATATAATCAAAGTTATAGATTTTATATTTTTTAGTACTCTCTTTTTCTTCCTAGGTCCTGAATTCTTCACTTATCCACAAATTTGACAGATACACTATTCCATGCTCTCTCATTTGCTTATGGCATCACCCTTTATGTGTAAATCATGTACCCATTTGGACTTTTTTTGGTACATGGTGTGAGATGTTGGTCTATCTTTTCCTAGCAGTATGTGTTAAATCATGTAGTTTTGTTCCATAAACTTGAATCTTTGTGTTTATTATACACTAGATTGCTATGGTCATTTCATATAATATAATGTGTACCTAATTTATTTCACTGATCCACCACTCTATTTCTTAGCCAGTACCAGATTGTTATGTTTGTTATCAGTTTATGCTACAGTTTGAGAACAGGTATGACTAAACCATCTTGTTTGGCATTTTTCTTGCAGTGATTCAGCACAACTAGTTAATATATTGTAAATGTCTAAACATTTCTATAAAGTGTATAAAGTGTAACTGCTCTAAATCTCATACCTTCATAAAATGGGATATTAAGAGTGTGCTCTTACATTTTCTTTGGACACATGCTTGCTATTTATACTTCTGTGACATTCACTTTGAATTTTTTTGTGAAATTGTTCTTTCCATTTACATTGTTGTAGTCATTGTTTTTGTTGTTTTTGGCTCTGCTTACTTCAATCTTCATCAATCCACATGGATCTTTCCAAGCTTCTTTCTAGTCATCACATACCACATTTCTTATAGCACAGTTACATTCCAGTACTCTTACGTCCCACAGTTTGTTTAAGCATTCCCCAGTCAATGGGCAGCCCTGTTCTTTCCAATTTTTTGCTATCACAAAAAGTCTAGTATTTTGGTGCATACTGGGATTTCTATTGATCAAAGGCTTTTGGGGGTAATGGACTCTGGTATTGTCCCCACTCTATATAGCAGCTCTTCCAAACCTTTTCATCCCTTCTCAAACCCCTTATGGACCCGAAGCTGTCAGCTGAGAATCTTTCCTCAACTTTTACAAAAATCAAGTTGTCACTCACCCTGACCTCTTAGTATTTCCTTCTGTCTCATCTTAAATGAAGTATATGCCTTTAGTCAATGTCTCCTCTTTGACCACTGTTTCACTTGATGAGGTATTATTATGCATTAATGAGGCCATATTCTCTACTTGCTCAAGCAGTCCTTTCCCATCTCTCCTCCAGCATATTCTTTCCTCTCTCATCATCATTCTGTCACTTATTTTGAACTTCTCCCTGTCTACTAGCTCATTCCATACTGGGTACAAACACGCTCATGTCTTCCCCATCCTCAAAAAGCCATTGCTCATTTCTTCCTTCTCCACTATCAATCTGTCTCTTCTACCTGTTGTGGCTAAACTCTTTGAAATGGCTGTCCATAATAGTAATTCCACTTGCTTGCTACTCTCTTGAAACCCCTCATAATTTTCCTTTTAAAATTATCATTCCACCAATACTACTGTCTTCAAAGTAACCAGTGATCTCTAAGTTGCCAGATCCAATATTCTCTTCTCAGCCCTCCTTCTCCTCAACCTCTCTGTATCCTTTCACACTGCTGATCACCCTTTCCTCCTTGCATATAATTTTTCTTTAGTATTTTTCCTTCTCCCTAGAGACAGCACTCTCTGCTGCTTCTCCTATAAACCTGACTGTTCCTTCTCATTCAACTCCACTAGATCTTCATCTAGATCATGCCCTCTAAATGCTCAAACTGTAGGTATCACACACACAGTTTCATCTTTGGCCCTCTTATACTACCTTCTTTATACTGTTTAACTTTTTGATCTCACCAACTTACATCAATTTAATAGCCACCTCTGTCCTTATGATTTTTCCTTCTTCTTATCCTGCCCAACCTGTCGACTAACCTTTATTTCTACTTACCTTGCACCTTCAACTGTCTTTCAGGAATTTGGAATGGGATGTTCAATAGAGATCTTTAACTCAATATGTCTATAACGAAACTCACCAGTCCTCCTAAACCTCCTACTGTTATCTTTATTACTGTAGAGTACACCATAAACTCTCAGTCCCACAGGCTAACAACCTAGGTGTTATCCTTGACTGCTTATGATCTTTCATTCCACATGTCAAATTTGTGTCCAAGGTCTTTAGTTGTCACTTTTGCAAAATCTCTACACTATGCCCCCTTCTCTCTTGTAACAGTGCCACCATTTCCTGCACACTTTCATGTACTGGTCTTGCATTGCAAGAGGTCATTCTTGTGTTTTCCTTTCCTCCTTTCCTCCTTTTCCTCTCCTTGCTCCATTCTTCCTCCATTTAGCCACCAAAGTGATTTTCTTCAATCACAAGTCTAACCATCTCATCCCCCTACTCAGTTAACTCCAAAGCCTCCATATCACCTCAAAGATTAAATACAATGCCCTGCATATGGCATTCAATGCCCTTCATAACCTAGCCACCTCTTGTCTTTCCAATATTCTTACACTTTACTCCCTTCCCTTATTGTTTGACCTTTTGACAAAGGCTTTCTTGCTGTTCCATGACCAAGATACTCCATCTCTTGACTCCAGTCATTTTCTCTGCCTATCCAACATGCGTGGTATGATTTTCCTCCTCACTTCTCACTACTGGTTCCCACAGTTTTTTTAAGTTGCTGTCAACAACTCATCTTTGATTGAAGCTTTTTCCAAACCCTCTCAATTCTAGGCCCTCCTTTCAAACTTAATTGCTATTTATCATGTATATACCTTTATTTTGTTTGCTTTTTGATTCTCCAATTAGATTGTGAGCTGAGGAATAGAATTTTTTTTCCCTCTTTTTCCACTCCCAGCATTGAGCAAGGAGTCTAGCACATAGTACACACTTAATAAATGCTTGCTGACTGACTAATATGGTCCCATGTAATTATAAGACCCCCATCCCATTACTTTTCCTTTTGTTGATGTTTTGTATAGACTTATCTACGTATATGTTTTAAAACAGCCACAGATTCCTCATGTTAATCTTTATTCTCGCACCTAGAGCGGCCCTGGAATCTAGTAGCATAAGAAAGTTTTTTGGACAATTAAGTTTTTAGTTTTAACATGGTCTTTCGGTGACATCTGGTGTCCAATAAGAATATTGCGTCTTTTGGGCACGACTGCCGTCTTGTGGCCATTTGTGATATTACAGTTTATTCTGCCATCGCGTGGCCACACCCTAGTATTACATTTTCTCCTATTTTAAACTCTGTTTTTCCTGGATTTTCATACTTGTGAAAAGTCACTTGCTGTTTACAAAGGTAGAATGGAGCCAAATGAAATCCTGAATTTAGGAGCTGAAGTATGTTAAGAATTCTTTCAGTTACAATAGAAATTCAGACTAAATCTTCACTACTGACATTACCCTTTATATTCTTAATGTTATCAGAAGTGATATGAGAAAGTTTGAGATAGAACAGCAGTGGAGTGAAAATGGAGCAGGCTTCAATTTCCAATGCCTGGTTCTCTAGGTAACATTAATTCCACTTTCACAAGAGCAAAACTGAGGAAAAACAAGAAAATGGATGATCTGAATGTTAAAGGAAATTTACAAAATAAGTATCAAAGTGTGATTAAAAACAATCTTACCTATTGGAATCAGATTTGAAAGTCTTCTAAGAACTCATTGGTAAAGTTTCACAGTTTCTCAAAGTAGTTATTGTTGTTTGTCCTTCCTTTTCGAGCAGGAGTATTGCATCAGGAAAGTGATGCCATGACTTGCAATTTAATTGGATTTCAGTGAGAGAGGGTTGTGCAAAGTCACCAGCCCCACTTTCTCCTCCAGAGCCATCTGGGTCCAGTGGCAAGGTATAAACCATGATGACTAGGGACGACCCTCAATGCTGTGGGACACCTTGGCTTTTTTAAGCCAAAGTCTTTTTCAGATCTCAGTTTGAGTGAGGCTATACACATTCAGTGATTAAGGACGGTTAAGAAATGAGTTTTGGCCAGAAACCCTGAGAGTCTTCCCTTCGAAGATTGAGTTTTTTGACTTGTTAAAAGAGGGCTTTCTTTGCTTCATTTCTTATCAAGCCTTAATCAAGGTGATTGATAACATCTACAACACAGTATAATCAGCTCCTGCTTTGAAAAGAAAGGGTGTCTGCCATGGGATTCAAATTTTTTCCAAGACAGTGTATATTTACTTCTCTTTGCATTTGCAACACATGGAAGAATTCATGGCATTTAGTAGTGGTTTAAGAAATTTGCACTGTGGGGGCAGCTAGATTGCATAGTGGTGAGAACACAGGCCTGGATTCAGCAAGGCTTGAGTTCAAATCTGGCCTCAGACACTTAACACTTATTAGCTCTGTGACCCTGTGCAAGCCCTTCACCCCATTGTGTTGCAAAAAAAAGAAAAAAATGAAATTTTTACTGCATAATAAGGAGTATTTTGGTATATAACCTGGTATTTGTTGACATCATGTGTCCAACCAGAACACTTCACCTCACTGAGAACTTTGTGGAGCACCTGCCCTCTTGGAATTGTACTGGATATTATCGTAGTATTACATTTTAACCCTTTCCAGACACCGTTTTTATTGACTTTTACTACATTTGACTGCTTTCTAGCTGTTCACGTAGCAGAAGAGACTCAAATGAAACTGGTGATTTGTGATCTAAAGCAAGTAATGAATTCCTTCAGTGTAAATAGCAATTTAGACTCTCTCACAGGATATGTGATGTAGGTTAAGACATGATAGCAATGGAGAGATCACTGAGCATGCATCAAGCTACAGTGTGTCTGGTCCCTGACGTTAATATTAATGTTACTTACTTAATGTTAACTTTCATTCAGAAGAGCAAAATTTGGAAGCAATAAGTCAAAGAAAATGGCTGAGCTCCACTTAGAAGAAATTTGGGAAATAAAATATTAAAGTTTGACCAAGGCAGTGGTCTGCCAAAGCCTGCTCAGAGAGGCTTCTACTGGCCTTCAACACTTCACTGTTAGATTTCTGGAATTTTCCATGTAGGATATGAAGTAAGCCAGTCAGACAGGAAGCATTTGTTAAGTATTTACCATGTGCTGGGTACAGTTAGGTGGTTCAGTAGATAGTGTTTGGCCCAGATTCAGGAAGATTCACCTTCTGGTGTTCAAATTTGGCCTTAGACCCTTGCAAGCTGTGTGACCCTGGGCAAGTCACTTAATTTTGCTTTCCTCAGTTTCCTCATCTGTAAAATGAGCTGCAGATGGTAATGGCAAACCCTTCCAGTATCTTTGCAAAAAGAACCTCAAATGGGATCTAGAAAAATGAGACATGACACATGACAGAACAACAAGTGGAAACATTTGCATCTCATTCTTATTGTTCTGGTCTCCAATGCTGGAAGAATGTTTGGAATAGCTGGGAAATTGTTAGAAGATATTTCTAAATTCCTCAAAGAAGAAGCAGAAAATAAACTCAGTAAAATATCAAATGAAATCACACTGAAATCAGAAGATATTGAAAAAATCAGAACATTTTATGTACAGTAATATGCTGACAAAACTAAAAACACAAAAGAAATAGAGGAATGCCTTCCAAAAAAAAAAAAGTATTCATTCTGTCAGAAAACCTGTTAGAGGTTTTAAATAATCCAATCTCAGAAGAGGAAAGAGGTCTATCTCTAAAGGAACTACCAAAAGAAAAAAAATCCAGATAACCATAGATTCACAGGAGAATGCTCTTTACCTCTTAAAGAACAGTTAACAGACACATTTTACAAATTTTTTTCCGATTTTTAAAAATTTGTCAGACAAATATTGTCCTCCTACTTAAAAAATAAAAGAAAGATAAAACTCAAAAAGAAAAGTACAGGCTAACATTACTAATGAATAATAACTCAAAATTTTTAAACCAAATCCTATCAGATTACAGTAACTGATTCAAGAAAGCATTTTTTTAAATTTTTTTTTTTTTGAGGCAATTGGGGTTAAGTGACTTACCCAGGGTCACACAGCTAGTAAGTGTCAAGTGTTTGGTCTGAGGCTGGATTTGAACTCAGGTCCTCCTGACTTCAGGGCCAGTGCTCTATCCACTGTGCCATCTAGCTGCCCCCCAAGAAAGCATTCTTTATGATCAACTGGGGTATATACTGGGCATGCAAGGGAGTTTCAATATTAGGAAAACAATCAGTATAATTTAATCACATTAAATCCCAAACATCTCAAATTATACAATCATCTCAATAGAAAGTGAGAAAATCTTTCACAAAGTATAACAATCTTTTATGCTAAAAATCCTAAGACTGTAAAAGTAATCTAAAACTAATAGCATTTATCATTTGCAAAAACAATCTGTTCCAGTAAATACAGGAGTGAATCCAAGTTGTCCACTGTCCCTCCTATATTTAATATAGTAATGGAAATATTAGTGAAGGAAATAAGACAAGAGAAAGAAATTGAAGGAATAAAGACAGGTATAGAGGAGATAAAACTATCCCTGTCTGCTGCTGATGTGATGGTTTAATTGTAAAAGACCAAGTAATTTGTAAATATGCTGAGACAATTAATAACCAACAAAGTTGTAGGCTACAAAATAAATCATTAAAAATCAACAGTAATTCAATAACATAATAACAATAATAGAAAAGAAGAAATAATAGAAAGGAAATCCATTCCAAATAACCACAAAATGCAGAAAACATCTGGCATTCCACCTCCCAAAACACAAAAATGACTTATACAGATTCAACTAGAAAAATCTCCTTAAAAAAAAAAACAAACATAAGAAACACTCTAAATACCGAGAGGAATGCCTGGTGCCCACGGCTAAGCCATGCCAATGCTGTAAAAATGACAATACTATGAAAATGAAATGATATTTTTAATACTATAACTATCAAATTATCAAGAGAATGTTTCACAAAGCTTCATAAAATAACAAAATTTCAAAAAGTAAAATTTCTAGAATATCAAGGGAAATCATGAAAAGAAGTAAGGATGAAGGAATAAAAGCATTTTCAGACCTCAAACTATTTAAATAGCAGTTATCAAAAACATCTTATACTGCTTAAGGAAACAGAAATAAATCAAGAAAGAGGTTACACAAGGGAGATTTAGAAAGAATAGAACGATTGATAAAGCAGAAACTATATATTCCCCAGGTGAAAACTCCCTACTTGATTAAAAACTTCAGGGAACACTGGACAGTAGTCAGGAAGAAATTACACACAAACTCACAACTTTTACCACTCTCCACAATATGTTCTAAATTGTTAAGTGAACTTATTGTTAAACATCATACAATAAAAATTTTTAGAAGAAAAATCAATCATATGACTGTTATAGGTAAGAGATATGTTCTTAAACAAATAACAGATAGAGGAAGTTACAAAAGATAAATAACTGATTACTTGAAACTGCAAAACTTGTGTACAAAAAAAATGAATCTAAGGTAGGAAGGGTAGTGGTTTAATTGGAAAAAAATACTTGGTATCAATTTTCTCTGAAAACAGATAATGAAGATATATAAACAATTACACATATAATTATATATTGTATTAAATATTTGATATCCATAAGCTTTTTATATATCTTGGATACCTAACCTTATCAGAGAGATGTGATAATATATAATTATACATATAGTTACATACATTGCACACATGTAACTAATAACCATTTCCTAATAGATCATAGAATTTGAACAAAATAGTTGTTAAAAGAACTACAAAGCATTAATGAGTACATTTAAAAATGCTTTAAATCACAAATAGTAAGAGAAATGAAAATTAAAATAACTGAAGCTTCATAACTGGCAAGAATGACAGTAATGTTGTAGGAATTATGAGAACATAGGCAGACTAATACATTGCTTGTGGAGCTGTGTTATGGAGTTATTTTGAAAAGCAATTTGAAATTATGCAAATAAAGTGACTAAACTCCCATTAGCTTTTGAACCTCAGACTCTGTAATTAGGCTTATACTCCAAGGAAGCCTTCATTAAAAACAAGTCCCCACACATTCCCAAATATTTATGGTAGCACTTTTTATGATAGCTGAGAACTGGACAACCCAACAGATGACTATGATTAAGAAGTGGCCAAATAAATTGTTGTACATAAATGTAGTGCAATCCTACTGCACTGTTAGAAATGATGACTCTGATGAATCCAGAGAAGCATTGGAAAGATTTACATCAACCACTGCAAAGTAAGAAGAGCCAAAAAACAAAACAATATACACATTAGCAGCAACAATGGAAATGGAAAGAATGACTCACTGAAAGTCAAAAGTGCATCTGACAAATTATAAAGATCAGACCGGACAGACTGGAATGAAGAGACATGAGAAGATGCCCTCAACCTGTCCCTTGGTGGAGGTGGGAGGACCGTAGGTGTTATACATCGCACATATTTTTGGACTTTCTCAATGTATCAGTCAGTTATGCTGATTTTTTTTTCTTCTCTAAAAACAAACACTTTTTGTCATATAGGAGAGGGAGGTATACATGGGATTCTATGGTAATGTAAGAAAATACCAATTAAAAAATACTGAAAAAAATACAAATTCATTCTCAAAGAATAAAGGTTGACCATGAATAAAATTTAATGAGAGGAGAGTTTGTATAACAAGTAGAGAGATAACCCCAAAATCAGGAAGACTTGAATTCATATCTTAACTCTGGCATACTGGCTGTGTGACCTGGGATAGGTAGCTTAACCTCTCTCTGCCCCAGGCAACTCTGAGACCCTAAGTGGCAGAGCAAATGCTGACCTTCATGTGCTGTTGCTCCCTTTTATTTCAAAAATGAAATCAGAGGTCTGAAATGAACAGCCCAAAGAATATGCTTTGAAAGAAGCTTTGGAAAGAATATGCTTTCTAAAACCATTCTAAAGGCAATGTTTAGTTTTTAATTATGTACTATATTAATATTTATATTCTATGCCTCTAACATTACCTCTCCCCCTCTCTATTCAACCAAATAAAAATAAAAAAATCTCCTCACAAACATATATACCTCAAAAAATGAATACCCACAACAGTCATGTCTAAAAATGTAAGCCTCTTTGAACATTTAAGTTAATCCCATCTCTGATAAGAGGTGAGTGGTATCATTCAACTTCAGCCTTTCAGATATGTGCTTTATCCTGACATCAATCACTGTTCTAAAACCATACAAATGAGAGGTATTATTATTATTACGATTGGTGCAGCAGCCATTTCTTACTACTACTGCTACTACTGCTGCTGCTGCTTCTACTTACCTGTCAGTAGGTCTACTGAAATAAGCCCCTCCTGCAAATACAAAAGTTACTCTAGGCAAAACCAGCCTCCCTTGAGGAGCTTGTTCTGACTAGAACTGGATCTCCCTCTCAGACCACTTTGAGGAGGGTACCATACAATCTTTAGTCAACACAGGATTTCTCAATGCTGGGAAAATCCCTTTAATTCCTTACAAAACGAAAGGAAAAGGAGAAAGAAGAAAGAAACTTCTGCCTACCAGTGAAAACAGATTTTTCAAACTCAGGAGGTATACAATACAGAATCACAAGAAAACATCATTCCCCTGAAATTCTACCTTCTTATAACCACTCTAAAACTGTTTGGGACAGCACCACCTTTCCAGCCACCCCAAGCTTCAAAAGGAAGACCTCACCTGGTAAGGGAGCTTACAGCTTACTTATCCAGAACCAATGCTCCACATCATTTCCTAGTCACCAGCTAGAAACTATGCCCTACTGTCAGTTTTTCAATTTTCCCTGAGTTCTTGTCACTTCTGTTACTAGAATAAAAGCTTACTTGGGACAGCGACTGTTTTTTCTCACTTGTATTTTTGAACTCAACACTTAGCTCAATACCTGATACACAGTAAGCACTCAACAAATGCTATGAATCTATCTATATATGTATGTATATATGTGTGTATGTATGTATGTATGTATATACATATATCTATTTATCTATGTAACTGTCATATTATTGCATTGAGTCCTGGTGAGTGTTTAAAAATCAGATCTTTAAAAATATATGCACGATAAGAAGTTTATTTTGTATTATCATTTTCTTCATCAATTTCATTAGTTTAATTCGTAAAATAAATCCAGGCAAGATTTGTAGCATTTCCAATTTTTAAAGTGTAAATGTTCAGCCTGAAAATGTTCTTATGTATGTTTCTATGTGACTCTCAGTCAATCTATCTCTACTGATTACATACGTCATTGCCATGGAGGCAAATAGCATAGTACTTCTGTGACATCTGCTGTATAAAAGGAATACCAAAATATCCTGAAAGGTTTATGCCAGAACATACTTTTCTAACTTTATGACCGATTATCATCTATCTAACTATACAATTGCCCTCTCTCTCCCTCAGTTACCACATGTAATCAGTTGCCAAGTTTTGTAATATCTATATGAACAATTCCTCAGACCTGCATTCTTATCTCTCCACTCACACAATCTCATCACTTTTCTTCTCTATTACAATGGTCTCCTAAGTGATCTCCTTGCTCAGGTCATTCCTCTTCTTTCCATCCTCCACTCAGTTGCTGAAGGGATATTCTTGCCCTGTGGTTCTAATCATGTCAGTTCACACTAAAAGTCGCACTGGCTCACTGGTACATCCGGTATCAAAGTGAACCAACTCTGTCTTTTATCACCATTTCTAAACACCTAAAACCTAACCACTTCATGTAATCCTACATTATTCCACTTTGCATACTCTAAGATCCAGGCATATTTGCCTTGTTGGTATTCTTCACACAGGACATTCTATTTCCCTTCTTTGAGCCTTGACAAAAGCTGGTCCTCTTGTTGGAATTCAATCCCTCCTCATCTCTGCCTTTTGAATCCCCCAGTTTCCTTTGAAGCCCACCCACTTAATCTCCTTAAGGATCCTCCTGTCACCTGACCCACCCCCAAAGTTAGAGAGCTTTCCCCTTTCCCAGAAAAACTTATGTTTTCTTTATATTTCATACATAATTATATACGTACATGTTGTCCCCAACAATAGGATTTAAACTTTTGGAAGGCAGAGGCTACTGAATTATGGTCTTTACACCCCCAGAACCTAGTCTTTGGCCTCACAGGAAAGAGGTGCTTAAGAAATACAGTACTTGTTGGTGACCACTTCCTTGCCCTTTAGGAAAATAGGACAGGATTTCACTGACATTTGCTGGCCATAAAGAAAACTGCAGCTTATGAAAAAGTTTAGGCCAGAAAAAAGTTCCTGGAAAGACAAAACTTATGTCCGTCTCACATTCAAACCATCATATTACATTCTGACCCATTGGAAACCACATTTTTATTTGATTTTATGATGTGACACCTGAGTTACTGTGAAGACAGGAAGAAAGGAGCCAAATGAAATCCTTCAGTGTAAATACGAATTCAGATGAAATCATCAACATTCCAATAACCTAGTTCACTCTTTATCCTGTCACAGAAGAAATAATGCAGGAGAAGATGAAATAGAACTAGAGAGAGCATTGTAATAGATTTTAGACTACAGTGTACCTGGTCCCATTCACAAGAGCAAAACTTTGGAGAAAGTAATACATGAAAATGGTTGATTTTTGCTTTGAAGGAAGTTTTAGAAATAATATGAAAAGTTTAGATTAAGGTGTTACCGTATTTAAGTCAAACAACTGGTAAATGTTTTCCTATGTGCCTAGAGATACTTAACAACATTGTTAGCCCTGGAATACGCAAAATCACCTAGGAAGTGAAATGACAACTATAGGCATTGTAGATATTAATAGAGCTTCAGTTAGAATCTGGCTTCTCTACTTTCAGTTCTAATGTTCCTATCTTTCCTTTGGTTTGTTTTCCTGCCAGGAAATGGGGTTAAGTGACTTGCCCAGGGTCACACAGCTAGTAAGTGTGAAGTGTCTGAGGCTGAATTTGTACTCAGGTCCTCCTGACTACAGGGCAGGTGCTCTGTATGCTTTCCCACCTAGCTGCCCCAGTGTCCCTATCTTTGCAGAGAGTTTTCCTTCTCTCTCTGTGGCCCTCCCTTCTCAACAAAACTATCCCTCTCTCCTCTCAGTTTCTGCGAATCTGCTCAAATGTGTGGTTTACACCTGCTGCCTCAATTCTCTCTCTTCAGCCATTGCTTTAAGCTCAAAGTCCCAGAGGTAGGGATCTAAGGAATTTCAGAGGTCATAAATTCCATTCCCATCATTATGTGAACACTTAGAAAAAAGGTTTTTTTAGGTTTTTTTTTTCTTTTAGGCAATTGGGGTTAAGTGACTTACCCAGGGTCACACAGCTAGCAAGTGTCAACTGTTTGGTCTGAGGCCAGATTTGAACTCAGGTACTCCTGACTTCAGGGTCGGTGCTCTATCCACTGTGCCACCTAGCTGCCCCAGAAAAAAAAGTTTTAAAAACCTCATTTCCAAGTAATTTAATCATTTTATTAATACTGCCAGCACTTCAATAAAAGGATGGTCATATAACTGTCTCTCTCTTACACCAAAGACAATGATGGCAGTGGGCTCAAGGCTTATCTGCCCATTGGAAGAGGGGTTTTCCTGAGGTTGGCAATCAACTCTGATTGATTAACAATGAAACAATGAATTTATAGTATGGAGTTGACCTCATTCAAGTGAACTTTGATTATGTCATTTACTTCTAAGTCACTCCCAGCCTTAGACATTCTATTCAAAATATTTGTCCTCACCCAAACTGGAGCAGAACACACTGGCTTCCCCACAAGGATGGGGTCTAAACAAGACTGTTAAGAAAGTTAGTCTGATTTCATTATCAGTAATGTCCTTCAAGAGAACAAACTTTGAAATCAGGGCTCTAGATAAAAAGGAGGGAACTTTGGATCTCCCCAAATCATTGATTATTAATAATCATTTCTCTCAATTAACCAGAAGAGTGAAGCGAATTATTATTTATTCCAAAGCTTCTTGGTCTACACCTGGCAGAGGCCTCAGAGTCCTCTTGTTTAAGGCCCTCAATTCAAAGAGGATCCTAGGTGTAAGGGGAGTAGCAGCATTCACCCAGGCTCTAAAATTCACCCAGGCTCTAAACCTAGGTATCATCCTTCACTCTTCACATGCTCTCACACACATCCAGATCAATGTTGCTCCCAAAGCCTTTTGGTCATACTTTCAAAATATCTCTCACATACATTCTTTTCTCTCCTCTCACAGTTCTACAAAGCCACTGTATATCATCATTTGTTGCCTGGAGTATTGTAATCAACTGGCAGTTGGTTTCAATCTCAAGGCTCTGTGTACTCAGAGAACGATTCAGGGAAGATGGCAGAGTAGGTCAAAAATTTTTAGGTTCTCCAAATCTCCTTCCAAAGAAAGACAGACCTGATTGACTCAGAGTGAATATAGAGCAGCAGAAATAAACAAAAGTTGGGGTAAAAGTGTTGTCCTCTTAAGATAATGGAAGAAGACCCCAGGAAAGATGAGATCTGTTGGGATGGAGGTTTGGCAGCAGTGAAGTGCAAACACCTCCAGGGAGACTCTGAGGAATTAACAAACAATAGCCCTGGGGGCAGCTGGTTTGGGAGACAGCCTCAGCCTCAGGTCTCCTTATGGATGGTGTGGGGCTGGAAAGACTGAGTAGGAGAAGACTGAAGGACTTTCCACTCTTGATGGACGTCAAGCAGGGTTATGCTGAACTGATGAGGTCACAGGCTCTGACTGCAGGGGAGAAAGAGCTAGTATAGGCTTAGTGAATCTGGTAGCAGAGAAGTAGGAACCCTGACGGCTGTGAGCACTTGCCTGAGAGCACAGTCCCTGTTTTCAGTTCCAGACTAGAGAAGTCATTGGAAGTTTTTAGCCACCAGAAAGACCACAGGGAGTAAGAGCTTTTGTGGCATAGTGTAGCTTGGGGCCCTAGCTATGGCTTAGAGGTGGCAAGGACTGCCAAGGTTGGGCCTCGGGACAGACTTCAGAAAATAACAGTAAGAAGGACCTGAGGATTGGGCAAATCACTCCTCATGCCTCCAGACTGCAGGACTTGATTATAATTATAGGCTGGCAACACAGAAATAAAAAAAAATAAAAATGTGTAGTGAAAGCCTAAAGATCCAAAAAAAGGTGGTTACTATGGGAACAGAGAAGATAGGGTTCCTATTCAGTGGAACATAGTACAGACAAAAAAGACACACCTTTTTCAATGAGAAACATCAATGGTCACCACCCCCCTGTTCCGTCACTTGAGAACAGGATGCAGGAAGGGAGGAATCGGATGGGGTACAGGACAGGACGCAGGAAAGAATGCAACAGACAAGGTACAAGGAAGGAAGGAAATCACTTAATTAGATTTGTACTTTTCATGAATAATAATGTTACTGTTGCTTGATCCAGTACTATATAAGTGTGAGCCCTCAGATCAATAAACAGAGTTTGTTCTTCACTGCCCTCACCTGGCCCGTGATTCTTTCTCTCTTCACACTCTGCCTGCATCAGACCACAGCCAGGGACACAGGTGCTCCCAGCACAACGTAAATATTATGGAGCTACAATGAAGATTACACAAGACCTAGCAGCTTCTAAGTTGAAGGACTATAGGTCTTGGAACACTATATTTTATAGAGCAAAAGAAGTGGGATTACAAACAAGCATAACTGAACTAGGAAAGGTAAGTATAATCCAATATAAAAAAGATGGATAATTAACACATTCAAAGACTTTCATGAATTTATAGCAAACAGAGAACTACTGATACATAAGAAAATTTAGGGAAAAAAAGAAAATTTGACATATACGATCTGAGGGAAATATAAGGTAAAAATTAAATACCAGTTATATGGTATTCAATAAGGTAGTTTCTTTACTTCTTGTATATAAAAGGGTTATCAGGTCTCTTGTGACTGTCATAATTATTTGGATAGTTTGAAAGAAAGACTTGGACTGAGCTCTCTTTGATGGGGTGATTCTAAAAATAAAACTATGTAGGGAGAAATAAAATAGAGTAATCATCTCATACAAATAAGGAAGGAAATGAACAAATGATTCAGAAGAAGCAAGTGGGTGGGGAGCTAGTAATACTGGAACTTTACTCTCCTCAGAAATGGATTAAAAAGGGAGCACATACATCTAGAAACATATAAAAGTCTTCCAAAGGGAGAAAGAAATGAGAGGGCAAAGGGATAGGATAAGGGAGGGACTTTTAAATGGTGTGTAAATGAAGAATCAGGAGAGGGAATAAGGAAGCAACTCTAACAAACATAGGTAGATTAAGGTGAAAGGGCAAAGGGAGGGAGAGATGGTAAAGGAGTAGGAGTAGGAGGGGAGTAGAGTAGGAAGGCAAAGTAGAGGGGAGAAGGATATTAGAGTGAGGAGGGATAGGTTAAATAGGGCCAGAAGCATAGTGAGGAAAAATAGGATGGAGGGAAACACATAACAAGAAACTATAACTTAGAATGTGAATAGGATGAATTTACTCACAAAACAGAAACAGAACAGAACTATCTGGTACTGGCTGAGAAATGGAGAGGTAGAATACTAGAACAGAGTACACATAAAATACATGGTACCAAAGGACTATAGTAACTTTGTGTTTGACAAGTATCAACATTTAAGTTTGGTGGATAAGAATTCATTATTTCATAAAAAGTGTTGTGAAAGCTGACAAGCTGTCTGGCAGAAATAGGGCATAGACCAATCTATTAATCATGTACCAAAATAAGGTGAAAATATACTCATGACCTAACTATAAAGGGAAACAACACAAGAAAATGAAAAGAGGAGCAGCTAGGTGGCCTAGTGGATAGAGCAGCAGCCCTGAAGTCAGGAGGACCTGAGTTCAAATCCAGCCTCAGACCAAACACTTGACACTTGCTACCTGTGTAAGTCCCTTAACCCCAATAACAACTTTGAAAAGCTTCAGAAAATTTAACAATGACTTCTTAGAGACTTTTGGAAGCTGATTCCAATGGGTACGATTGTCTTAATCATATTTTGATACTTATTTATAAACTTCCTTCAACATTCAGATCAACCACTTTCTTGGTTTTCCCTTGTTTTGCTCTTGTGAAAGGGGAATTAATGTTACCTAGAGAGCCAGACACTGTAGAGTGAAGCCTGCTTCATTCTCACTCCACTGATATTATACTTTTACTTTTCTCATATCACTTCTGATAAGATTTAGAATATACAGGGTAATTTCAGAGGTGAAGATTTAGTGTGTATTTCTATTGTAACTGAAAGAATTCATTATGTACTTCAGGTCATAAATTCAGGATGTCATTTGGCTCCTTTCTACCTTTCTAAACAGCAAGTGATTTTTCACAAATATAAAAATCCAGCAAAAACACAGACATCATATTTATCTATGTGCTCCTCTCCTGTAGGACTTCTCAGACTTTTCCTTCATGCCCCTATGTTATGTACCTGACCCAAATTTCAAATTCCTTTTCTGTCTTTTCTTCCCTGATTAAACTGCAATTTCACTGAAAGCAGGAACTGTTTTCATTCACTTCCTTCTTCTTCTTCTCTTCCTCCTCCTTTCCTTCCTCCTCCTCCTCCTCCTCCTTCTTCTTCTACTTGTTCTGCTTCTTCTTTGTATTACTATTCTAAATATCTAGAATGAGATTTCGAATATAGTGAGAACTTAATAAATGTATGTGGATGGGAATTAACTTTATGGTCCTTACTGTCTTTCTGTCTCTTTATCCAGTGTGTTTCCAAGGCTTATCATTGCTAAACCATAAATCTCATTATCCACCTGTTTCCATTTCTCCTCAGTCTGAATTTCTTCTTCCTTGCTCCAGCTGTTCAACTTGAAGCTTGACTCTTGGTCTTGAGTTCATACTTTGGAAGTACCCTCCACTTCTGAAACTTCTCCAGCTGGTTGGATGGCTCCTCCCAGGGCCCAGCCAATGAAGGATCATTCTTCTTCTGCAGCATTCCAGATTTTCTCTGCCATGCCAACTCCCACTTACCACACTGT